>NW_027556597.1:0-41481 GCF_964204865.1 Styela clava
TAGGTGTTTTTTGACGGTTTTTCACTGTTTTAAAGCGTTTCAGCAGGGTTATTGGTGTTTTTTGACGGTTTTTCACTGTTTTTGAGCGTTTTAGCAGGGTTATTGGTGTTTTTTGACGGTTTTTCACTGTTTTTAAGCGTTTTAGCAGGGTTATTGGTGTTTTTTGACGGTTTTTCACTGTTTTTAAGCGTTTTAGCAGGGTTATTGGTGTTTTTTAACGGTTTTTCACTGTTTTTAAGCGTTTTAGCAGGGTTATAGGTGTTTTTTGACGGTTTTTCACTGTTTTTAAGCGTTTCAGCAGGGTTATTGGTGTTTTTTGACGGTTTTTTACTGTTTTTAAGCGTTTCAGCAGGGTTATTGGTGTTTTTTGACGGTTTTTCACTGTTTTTAAGCGTTTCAGCAGGGTTATTGGTGTTTTTTGACGGTTTTTTACTGTTTTTAAGCGTTTTAGCAGGGTTATTGGTGTTTTTTGACGGTTTTTCACTGTTTTTAAGCGTTTTAGCAGGGTTATTGCTGTTTTTTGACGGTTTTTCACTGTTTTTAAGCGTTTCAGCGGGGTTATTGGTGTTTTTTGACTGTTTTTCACTGTTTTTAAGCGTTTTAGCAGAGTTATTGGTGTTTTTTGACGGTTTTTCACTGTTTTTAAGCGTTTCAGCAGGGTTATAGGTGTTTTTTGACGGTTTTTCACTGTTTTTAAGCGTTTTAGCAGGGTTATTGGTGTTTTTTGACGGTTTTTCACTGTTTTTAAGCGTTTTAGCAGGGTTATTGGTGTTTTTTGACGGTTTTTCACTGTTTTTTAGCGTTTTAGCAGGGTTATAGGTGTTTTTTGACGGTTTTTCACTGTTTTTAAGCGTTTCAGCGGGGTTATTGGTGTTTTTTGACGGTTTTTCACTGTTTTTAAGCGTTTTAGCAGGGTTATTGGTGTTTTTTGACGGTTTTTCACTGTTTTTAAGCGTTTTAGCAGGGTTATAGGTGTTTTTTGACGGTTTTTCACTGTTTTTAAGCGTTTCAGCAGGGTTATTGGTGTTTTTTGACGGTTTTTCACTGTTTTTAAGCGTTTCAGCAGGGTTATTGGTGTTTTTTGACGGTTTTTCACTGTTTTTAAGCGTTTTAGCAGGGTTATAGGTGTTTTTTGACGGTTTTTCACTGTTTTAAAGCGTTTCAGCAGGGTTATTGGTGTTTTTTGACGGTTTTTCACTGTTTTTAAGCGTTTTAGCAGGGTTATTGGTGTTTTTTGACGGTTTTTCACTGTTTTTAAGCGTTTTAGCAGGGTTATTGGTGTTTTTTGACGGTTTTTCACTGTTTTTAAGCGTTTTAGCAGGGTTATTGGTGTTTTTTGACGGTTTTTCACTGTTTTTAAGCGTTTCAGCAGGGTTATTGGTGTTTTTTGACGGTTTTTCACTGTTTTTAAGCGTTTCAGCAGGGTTATTGGTGTTTTTTGACGGTTTTTCACTGTTTTTAAGCGTTTCAGCAGGGTTATAGGTGTTTTTTGACGGTTTTTCAATGTTTTTAAGCGTTTTAGCAGGGTTATTGGTGTTTTTTGACGGTTTTTCACTGTTTTTAAGCGTTTCAGCAGGGTTATAGGTGTTTTTGACGGTTTTTCACTGTTTTTAAGCGTTTTAGCAGGGTTATTGGTGTTTTTTGACGGTTTTTCACTGTTTTTAAGCGTTTTAGCAGGGTTATTGGTGTTTTTTGACGTTTTTTCACTGTTTTTAAGCGTTTTAGCAGGGTTATTGGTGTTTTTTGACGGTTTTTCACTGTTTTTAAGCGTTTTAGCAGGGTTATTGGTGTTTTTTGACGGTTTTTCACTGTTTTAAAGCGTTTCAGCAGGGTTATTGGTGTTTTTTGACGGTTTTTCACTGTTTTTAAGCGTTTTAGCAGGGTTATTGGTGTTTTTTGACAGTTTTTCACTGTTTTTAAGCGTTTTAGCAGGGTTATAGGTGTTTTTTGACGGTTTTTCACTGTTTTAAAGCGTTTCAGCAGGGTTATTGGTGTTTTTTGACGGTTTTTCACTGTTTTTAAGCGTTTTAGCAGGGTTATTGGTGTTTTTTGACAGTTTTTCACTGTTTTTAAGCGTTTTAGCAGGGTTATTGCTGTTTTTTGACGGTTTTTCACTGTTTTTAGGCGTTTCAGCGGGGTTATTGGTGTTTTTTGACTGTTTTTCACTGTTTTTAAGCGTTTTAGCAGAGTTATTGGTGTTTTTTGACGGTTTTTCACTGTTTTTAAGCGTTTCAGCAGGGTTATAGGTGTTTTTTGACGGTTTTTCACTGTTTTTAAGCGTTTTAGCAGGATTATTGGTGTTTTTTGACGGTTTTTCACTGTTTTTAAGCGTTTTAGCAGGGTTATTGGTGTTTTTTGACGGTTTTTCACTGTTTTTAAGCGTTTTAGCAGGGTTATAGGTGTTTTTTGACGGTTTTTCACTGTTTTTAAGCGTTTCAGCGGGGTTATTGGTGTTTTTTGACGGTTTTTCACTGTTTTTAAGCGTTTTAGCAGGGTTATTGGTGTTTTTTGACGGTTTTTCACTGTTTTTAAGCGTTTTAGCAGGGTTATTGGTGTTTTTTGACGGTTTTTCACTGTTTTTAAGCGTTTTAGCAGGGTTATTGCTGTTTTTTGACGGTTTTTCACTGTTTTTAAGCGTTTTAGCAGGGTTATAGGTGTTTTTTGACGGTTTTTCACTGTTTTTAAGCGTTTTAGCTGGGTTATTGGTGTTTTTTGACGGTTTTTCACTGTTTTTAAGCGTTTCAGCAGGGTTATTGGTGTTTTTTGACGGTTTTTCACTGTTTTTAAGCGTTTTAGCAGGATTATTGGTGTTTTTTGACGGTTTTTCACTGTTTTTAAGCGTTTCAGCAGGGTTATTGGTGTTTTTTGACGGTTTTTCACTGTTTTTAAGCGTTTTAGCAGGGTTATTGGTGTTTTTTGACGGTTTTTCACTGTTTTTAAGCGTTTCAGCAGGGTTATTGGTGTTTTTTGACGGTTTTTCACTGTTTTTAAGCGTTTCAGCAGGGTTATTGGTGTTTTTTGACGGTTTTTCACTGTTTTTAAGCGTTTTAGCAGGGTTATTGGTGTTTTTTGACGGTTTTTCACTGTTTTTAAGCGTTTTAGCAGGGTTATTGGTGTTTTTTGACGGTTTTTCACTGTTTTTAAGCGTTTTAGCAGGATTATTGGTGTTTTTTGACGGTTTTTCACTTTTTTTAAGCGTTTTAGCAGGGTTATTGGTGTTTTATGACGGTTTTTCACTGTTTTTAAGCGTTTTAGCATGGTTATTGGTGTTTTTTGACGGTTTTTCAGTGTTTTTAAGCGTTTTAGCAGGGTTATTGGTGTTTTTTGACGGTTTTTCACTGTTTTTAAGCGTTTTAGCAGGGTTATAGGTGTTTTTTGACGGTTTTTCACTGTTTTTAAGCGTTTCAGCAGGGTTATTGGTGTTTTTTGACGGTTTTTCACTGTTTTTAAGCGTTTCAGCAGGGTTATTGGTGTTTTTTGACGGTTTTTCACTGTTTTTAAGCGTTTTAGCAGGGTTATAGGTGTTTTTTGACGGTTTTTCACTGTTTTAAAGCGTTTCAGCAGGGTTATTGGTGTTTTTTGACGGTTTTTCACTGTTTTTGAGCGTTTTAGCAGGGTTATTGGTGTTTTTTGACGGTTTTTCACTGTTTTTAAGCGTTTTAGCAGGGTTATTGGTGTTTTTTGACGGTTTTTCACTGTTTTTAAGCGTTTTAGCAGGGTTATTGGTGTTTTTTAACGGTTTTTCACTGTTTTTAAGCGTTTTAGCAGGGTTATAGGTGTTTTTTGACGGTTTTTCACTGTTTTTAAGCGTTTCAGCAGGGTTATTGGTGTTTTTTGACGGTTTTTTACTGTTTTTAAGCGTTTCAGCAGGGTTATTGGTGTTTTTTGACGGTTTTTCACTGTTTTTAAGCGTTTTAGCAGGGTTATAGGTGTTTTTTGACGGTTTTTCACTGTTTTAAAGCGTTTCAGCAGGGTTATTGGTGTTTTTTGACGGTTTTTTACTGTTTTTAAGCGTTTTAGCAGGGTTATTGGTGTTTTTTGACGGTTTTTCACTGTTTTTAAGCGTTTTAGCAGGGTTATTGCTGTTTTTTGACGGTTTTTCACTGTTTTTAAGCGTTTCAGCGGGGTTATTGGTGTTTTTTGACTGTTTTTCACTGTTTTTAAGCGTTTTAGCAGAGTTATTGGTGTTTTTTGACGGTTTTTCACTGTTTTTAAGCGTTTCAGCAGGGTTATGGGTGTTTTTTGACGGTTTTTCACTGTTTTTAAGCGTTTTAGCAGGGTTATTGGTGTTTTTTGACGGTTTTTCACTGTTTTTAAGCGTTTTAGCAGGGTTATTGGTGTTTTTTGACGGTTTTTCACTGTTTTTTAGCGTTTTAGCAGGGTTATAGGTGTTTTTTGACGGTTTTTCACTGTTTTTAAGCGTTTCAGCGGGGTTATTGGTGTTTTTTGACGGTTTTTCACTGTTTTTAAGCGTTTTAGCAGGGTTATTGGTGTTTTTTGACGGTTTTTCACTGTTTTAAGCGTTTTAGCAGGGTTATAGGTGTTTTTTGACGGTTTTTCACTGTTTTTAAGCGTTTCAGCAGGGTTATTGGTGTTTTTTGACGGTTTTTCACTGTTTTTAAGCGTTTCAGCAGGGTTATTGGTGTTTTTTGACGGTTTTTCACTGTTTTTAAGCGTTTTAGCAGGGTTATAGGTGTTTTTTGACGGTTTTTCACTGTTTTAAAGCGTTTCAGCAGGGTTATTGGTGTTTTTTGACGGTTTTTCACTGTTTTTAAGCGTTTTAGCAGGGTTATTGGTGTTTTTTGACGGTTTTTCACTGTTTTTAAGCGTTTTAGCAGGGTTATTGGTGTTTTTTGACGGTTTTTCACTGTTTTTAAGCGTTTTAGCAGGGTTATTGGTGTTTTTTGACGGTTTTTCACTGTTTTTAAGCGTTTTAGCAGGGTTATAGGTGTTTTTTGACGGTTTTTCACTGTTTTTAAGCGTTTCAGCAGGGTTATTGGTGTTTTTTGACGGTTTTTCACTGTTTTTAAGCGTTTCAGCAGGGTTATTGGTGTTTTTTGACGGTTTTTCACTGTTTTTAAGCGTTTTAGCAGGGTTATTGGTGTTTTTTGACGGTTTTTCACTGTTTTTAAGCGTTTCAGCAGGGTTATTGGTGTTTTTTGACGGTTTTTCACTGTTTTTAAGCGTTTCAGCAGGGTTATTGGTGTTTTTTGACGGTTTTTCACTGATTTTAAGCGTTTCAGCAGGGTTATTGGTGTTTTTTGACGGTTTTTCACTGTTTTTAAGCGTTTCAGCAGGGTTATTGGTGTTTTTTGACTGTTTTTCACTGTTTTTAAGCGTTTTAGCAGGGTTATTGGTGTTTTTTGACGGGTTTTCACTGTTTTTAAGTGTTTTAGCAGGGTTATTGGTGTTTTTTGACGGTTTTTCACTGTTTTTAAGCGTTTTAGCAGGGTTATTGGTGTTTTTTGACGGTTTTTCACTGTTTTTAAGCGTTTTAGCAGGGTTATAGGTGTTTTTTGACGGTTTTTCACTGTTTTTAAGCGTTTCAGCAGGGTTATTGGTGTTTTTTGACGGTTTTTCACTGTTTTTAAGCGTTTCAGCAGGGTTATTGGTGTTTTTTGACGGTTTTTCACTGTTTTTAAGCGTTTCAGCAGGGTTATTGGTGTTTTTTGACGGTTTTTCACTGTTTTTAAGCGTTTTAGCAGGGTTATTGGTGTTTTTTGACGGTTTTTCACTGTTTTTAAGCGTTTTAGCAGGGTTATTGGTGTTTTTTGACGGTTTTTCACTGTTTTTAAGCGTTTTAGCAGGGTTATTGGTGTTTTTTGACGGTTTTTCACTGTTTTTAAGCGTTTTAGCAGGGTTATTGGTGTTTTTTGACGGTTTTTCACTGTTTTTAAGCGTTTTAGCAGGGTTATAGGTGTTTTTTGACGGTTTTTCACTGTTTTTAAGCGTTTCAGCAGGGTTATTGGTGTTTTTTGACGGTTTTTCACTGTTTTTAAGCGTTTCAGCAGGGTTATTGGTGTTTTTTGACGGTTTTTCACTGTTTTTAAGCGTTTCAGCAGGGTTATTGGTGTTTTTTGACTGTTTTTCACTGTTTTTAAGCGTTTTAGCAGGGTTATTGGTGTTTTTTGACGGGTTTTCACTGTTTTTAAGTGTTTTAGCAGGGTTATTGGTGTTTTTTGACGGTTTTTCACTGTTTTTAAGCGTTTTAGCAGGGTTATTGGTGTTTTTTGACGGTTTTTCACTGTTTTTAAGCGTTTTAGCAGGGTTATAGGTGTTTTTTGACGGTTTTTCACTGTTTTTAAGCGTTTCAGCAGGGTTATTGGTGTTTTTTGACGGTTTTTCACTGTTTTTAAGCGTTTCAGCAGGGTTATTGGTGTTTTTTGACGGTTTTTCACTGTTTTTAAGCGTTTCAGCAGGGTTATTGGTGTTTTTTGACGGTTTTTCACTGTTTTTAAGCGTTTTAGCAGGGTTATTGGTGTTTTTTGACGGTTTTTCAATGTTTTTAAGCGTTTTAGCAGGGTTATAGGGGTGTTTTTTGACGGTTTTCACTGTTTTTAAGCGTTTCAGCGGGGTTATTGGTGTTTTTGACGGTTTTTCACTGTTTTTAAGCGTTTTAGCAGGGTTATTGGTGTTTTTTGACTGTTTTTCACTGTTTTTAAGCGTTTTAGCAGGGTTATTGGTGTTTTTTGACGGTTTTTCACTGTTTTAAAGCGTTTTAGCGGGGTTATTGGTGTTTTTTGACGGTTTTTCACTGTTTTTAAGCGTTTTAGCAGTGTTATTGGTGTTTTTTGACGGTTTTTCACTGTTTTTAAGCGTTTTAGCAGGGTTATAGGTGTTTTTTGACGGTTTTTCACTGTTTTAAAGCGTTTCAGCAGGGTTATTGGTGTTTTTTGACGGTTTTCACTGTTTTAAGCGTTTTAGCAGGGTTATTGGTGTTTTTTGACAGTTTTTCACTGTTTTTAAGCGTTTTAGCAGGGTTATTGCTGTTTTTTGACGGTTTTTCACTGTTTTTAGGCGTTTCAGCGGGGTTATTGGTGTTTTTTGACTGTTTTTCACTGTTTTTAAGCGTTTTAGCAGAGTTATTGGTGTTTTTTGACGGTTTTTCACTGTTTTTAAGCGTTTCAGCAGGGTTATAGGTGTTTTTTGACGGTTTTTCACTGTTTTTAAGCGTTTTAGCAGGATTATTGGTGTTTTTTGACGGTTTTTCACTGTTTTTAAGCGTTTTAGCAGGGTTATTGGTGTTTTTTGACGGTTTTTCACTGTTTTTAAGCGTTTTAGCAGGGTTATAGGTGTTTTTTGACGGTTTTTCACTGTTTTTAAGCGTTTCAGCGGGGTTATTGGTGTTTTTTGACGGTTTTTCACTGTTTTTAAGCGTTTTAGCAGGGTTATTGGTGTTTTTTGACGGTTTTTCACTGTTTTTAAGCGTTTTAGCAGGGTTATTGGTGTTTTTTGACGGTTTTTCACTGTTTTTAAGCGTTTTAGCAGGGTTATTGCTGTTTTTTGACGGTTTTTCACTGTTTTTAAGCGTTTTAGCAGGGTTATAGGTGTTTTTTGACGGTTTTTCACTGTTTTTAAGCGTTTTAGCTGGGTTATTGGTGTTTTTTTGACGGTTTTTCACTGTTTTTAAGCGTTTCAGCAGGGTTATTGGTGTTTTTTGACGGTTTTTCACTGTTTTTAAGCGTTTTAGCAGGATTATTGGTGTTTTTTGACGGTTTTTCACTGTTTTTAAGCGTTTCAGCAGGGTTATTGGTGTTTTTTGACGGTTTTTCACTGTTTTTAAGCGTTTTAGCAGGGTTATTGGTGTTTTTTGACGGTTTTTCACTGTTTTTAAGCGTTTTAGCAGGGTTATAGGTGTTTTTTGACGGTTTTTTCACTGTTTTTAAGCGTTTCAGCAGGGTTATTGGTGTTTTTTTGACGGTTTTTCACCGTTTTTAAGCGTTTCAGCAGGGTTATTGGTGTTTTTTGACTGTTTTTCACTGTTTTTAAGCGTTTTAGCAGGGTTATTGGTGTTTTTGACGGGTTTTCACTGTTTTTAAGTGTTTTAGCAGGGTTATTGGTGTTTTTTGACGGTTTTTCACTGTTTTTAAGCGTTTTAGCAGGGTTATTGGTGTTTTTTGACGGTTTTTCACTGTTTTTAAGCGTTTTAGCAGGGTTATAGGTGTTTTTTGACGGTTTTTCACTGTTTTTAAGCGTTTCAGCAGGGTTATTGGTGTTTTTTGACGGTTTTCACTGTTTTTAAGCGTTTCAGCAGGGTTATTGGTGTTTTTGACGGTTTTTCACTGTTTTTAAGCGTTTCAGCAGGGTTATTGGTGTTTTTTGACGGTTTTTCACTGTTTTTAAGCGTTTTAGCAGGGTTATTGGTGTTTTTTGACGGTTTTTCACTGTTTTTAAGCGTTTTAGCAGGGTTATAGGTGTTTTTTGACGGTTTTTCACTGTTTTTAAGCGTTTCAGCGGGGTTATTGGTGTTTTTTGACGGTTTTTCACTGTTTTTAAGCGTTTTAGCAGGGTTATTGGTGTTTTTTGACTGTTTTTCACTGTTTTTAAGCGTTTTAGCAGGGTTATTGGTGTTTTTTGACGGTTTTTCACTGTTTTAAAGCGTTTTAGCGGGGTTATTGGTGTTTTTTTGACGGTTTTTCACTGTTTTTAAGCGTTTCAGCAGGGTTATTGGTGTTTTTGACGGTTTTTCACTGTTTTTAGGCGTTTCAGCGGGGTTATTGGTGTTTTTTGACTGTTTTTCACTGTTTTTAAGCGTTTTAGCAGAGTTATTGGTGTTTTTTGACGGTTTTTCACTGTTTTTAAGCGTTTCAGCAGGGTTATAGGTGTTTTTTGACGGTTTTTCACTGTTTTTAAGCGTTTTAGCAGGATTATTGGTGTTTTTTGACGGTTTTTCACTGTTTTTAAGCGTTTTAGCAGGGTTATTGGTGTTTTTTGACGGTTTTTCACTGTTTTTAAGCGTTTTAGCGGGGTTATTGCTGTTTTTTGACGGTTTTTCACTGTTTTTAAGCGTTTTAGCAGGGTTATAGGTGTTTTTTGACGGTTTTTCACTGTTTTTAAGCGTTTTAGCTGGGTTATTGGTGTTTTTTGACGGTTTTTCACTGTTTTTAAGCGTTTCAGCAGGGTTATTGGTGTTTTTTGACGGTTTTTCACTGTTTTTAAGCGTTTTAGCAGGGTTATTGGTGTTTTTTGACGTTTTTTCACTGTTTTTAAGCGTTTTAGCAGGGTTATTGGTGTTTTTTGACGGTTTTTCACTGTTTTTAAGCGTTTTAGCAGGGTTATTGGTGTTTTTTGACGGTTTTTCACTGTTTTTAAGCGTTTTAGCAGGGTTATTGGTGTTTTTTGACGGTTTTCCACTGTTTTTAAGCGTTTCAGCAGGGTTATTGGTGTTTTTTGACGGTTTTTCACTGTTTTTAAGCGTTTTAGCAGGGTTATTGGTGTTTTTTGACGGTTTTTCACTGTTTTTAAGCGTTTCAGCAGGGTTATTGGTGTTTTTTCACGGTTTTTCACTGTTTTTAAGCGTTTTAGCAGGGTTATTGGTGTTTTATGACGGTTTTTCACTGTTTTTAAGCGTTTTAGCAGGGTTATTGGTGTTTTTTGACGGTTTTTCACTGTTTTTAAGCGTTTTAGCAGGGTTATTGGTGTTTTTTGACGGTTTTTCACTGTTTTTAAGCGTTTTAGCAGGGTTATAGGTGTTTTTTGACGGTTTTTCACTGTTTTTAAGCGTTTCAGCAGGGTTATTGGTGTTTTTTGACGGTTTTTCACCGTTTTTAAGCGTTTCAGCAGGGTTATTGGTGTTTTTTGACTGTTTTTCACTGTTTTTAAGCGTTTTAGCAGGGTTATTGGTGTTTTTTGACGGGTTTTCACTGTTTTTAAGCGTTTTAGCAGGGTTATTGGTGTTTTTTGACGGTTTTTCACTGTTTTTAAGCGTTTTAGCAGGGTTATTGGTGTTTTTTGACGGTTTTTCACTGTTTTTAAGCGTTTTAGCAGGGTTATAGGTGTTTTTTTGACGGTTTTTCACTGTTTTTAAGCGTTTCAGCAGGGTTATTGGTGTTTTTTGACGGTTTTTCACTGTTTTTAAGCGTTTCAGCAGGGTTATTGGTGTTTTTTGACGGTTTTTCACTGTTTTTAAGCGTTTCAGCAGGGTTATTGGTGTTTTTTGACGGTTTTTCACTGTTTTTAAGCGTTTTAGCAGGGTTATTGGTGTTTTTTGACGGTTTTTCACTGTTTTTAAGCGTTTTAGCAGGGTTATAGGTGTTTTTTGACGGTTTTTCACTGTTTTTAAGCGTTTCAGCGGGGTTATTGGTGTTTTTTGACGGTTTTTCACTGTTTTTAAGCGTTTTAGCAGGGTTATTGGTGTTTTTTGACTGTTTTTCACTGTTTTTAAGCGTTTTAGCAGGGTTATTGGTGTTTTTTGACGGTTTTTTCACTGTTTTAAAGCGTTTTAGCGGGGTTATTGGTGTTTTTTGACGGTTTTTCACTGTTTTTAAGCGTTTCAGCAGGGTTATAGGTGTTTTTTGACGGTTTTTCAATGTTTTTAAGCGTTTTAGCAGGGTTATTGGTGTTTTTTGACGGTTTTTCACTGTTTTTAAGCGTTTCAGCAGGGTTATAGGTGTTTTTTGACGGTTTTTCACTGTTTTTAAGCGTTTTAGCAGGGTTATTGGTGTTTTTTGACGGTTTTTCACTGTTTTTAAGCGTTTTAGCAGGGTTATTGGTGTTTTTTGACGTTTTTTCACTGTTTTTAGCGTTTTAGCAGGGTTATTGGTGTTTTTTGACGGTTTTTCACTGTTTTAAGTGTTTTAGCAGGGTTATTGGTGTTTTTTGACGGTTTTTCACTGTTTTAAAGCGTTTCAGCAGGGTTATTGGTGTTTTTTGACGGTTTTTCACTGTTTTTAAGCGTTTTAGCAGGGTTATTGGTGTTTTTTGACAGTTTTTCACTGTTTTTAAGCGTTTTAGCAGGGTTATAGGTGTTTTTTGACGGTTTTTCACTGTTTTAAAGCGTTTCAGCAGGGTTATTGGTGTTTTTTGACGGTTTTTCACTGTTTTTAAGCGTTTTAGCAGGGTTATTGGTGTTTTTTGACAGTTTTTCACTGTTTTTAAGCGTTTTAGCAGGGTTATTGCTGTTTTTTGACGGTTTTTCACTGTTTTTAGGCGTTTCAGCGGGGTTATTGGTGTTTTTTGACTGTTTTTCACTGTTTTTAAGCGTTTTAGCAGAGTTATTGGTGTTTTTTGACGGTTTTTCACTGTTTTTAAGCGTTTCAGCAGGGTTATAGGTGTTTTTTGACGGTTTTTCACTGTTTTTAAGCGTTTTAGCAGGATTATTGGTGTTTTTTGACGGTTTTTCACTGTTTTTAAGCGTTTTAGCAGGGTTATTGGTGTTTTTTTGACGGTTTTTCACTGTTTTTAAGCGTTTTAGCAGGGTTATAGGTGTTTTTTGACGGTTTTTCACTGTTTTTAAGCGTTTCAGCGGGGTTATTGGTGTTTTTTGACGGTTTTTCACTGTTTTTAAGCGTTTTAGCAGGGTTATTGGTGTTTTTTGACGGTTTTTCACTGTTTTTAAGCGTTTTAGCAGGGTTATTGGTGTTTTTTGACGGTTTTTCACTGTTTTTAAGCGTTTTAGCAGGGTTATTGCTGTTTTTTGACGGTTTTTCACTGTTTTTAAGCGTTTTAGCAGGGTTATAGGTGTTTTTTGACGGTTTTTCACTGTTTTTAAGCGTTTTAGCTGGGTTATTGGTGTTTTTTGACGGTTTTTCACTGTTTTTAAGCGTTTCAGCAGGGTTATTGGTGTTTTTTGACGGTTTTTCACTGTTTTTAAGCGTTTTAGCAGGATTATTGGTGTTTTTTGACGGTTTTTCACTGTTTTTAAGCGTTTCAGCAGGGTTATTGGTGTTTTTTGACGGTTTTTCACTGTTTTTAAGCGTTTTAGCAGGGTTATTGGTGTTTTTTGACGGTTTTTCACTGTTTTTAAGCGTTTCAGCAGGGTTATTGGTGTTTTTTGACGGTTTTTCACTGTTTTTAAGCGTTTCAGCAGGGTTATTGGTGTTTTTTGACGGTTTTTCACTGTTTTTAAGCGTTTTAGCAGGGTTATTGGTGTTTTTTGACGGTTTTTCACTGTTTTTAAGCGTTTTAGCAGGGTTATTGGTGTTTTTTGACGGTTTTTCACTGTTTTTAAGCGTTTTAGCAGGATTATTGGTGTTTTTTGACGGTTTTTCACTTTTTTTAAGCGTTTTAGCAGGGTTATTGGTGTTTTATGACGGTTTTTCACTGTTTTTAAGCGTTTTAGCATGGTTATTGGTGTTTTTTGACGGTTTTTCAGTGTTTTTAAGCGTTTTAGCAGGGTTATTGGTGTTTTTTGACGGTTTTTCACTGTTTTTAAGCGTTTTAGCAGGGTTATAGGTGTTTTTTGACGGTTTTTCACTGTTTTTAAGCGTTTCAGCAGGGTTATTGGTGTTTTTTGACGGTTTTTCACTGTTTTTAAGCGTTTCAGCAGGGTTATTGGTGTTTTTTGACGGTTTTTCACTGTTTTTAAGCGTTTTAGCAGGGTTATAGGTGTTTTTTGACGGTTTTTCACTGTTTTAAAGCGTTTCAGCAGGGTTATTGGTGTTTTTTGACGGTTTTTCACTGTTTTTGAGCGTTTTAGCAGGGTTATTGGTGTTTTTTGACGGTTTTTCACTGTTTTTAAGCGTTTTAGCAGGGTTATTGGTGTTTTTTGACGGTTTTTCACTGTTTTTAAGCGTTTTAGCAGGGTTATTGGTGTTTTTTAACGGTTTTTCACTGTTTTTAAGCGTTTTAGCAGGGTTATAGGTGTTTTTTGACGGTTTTTCACTGTTTTTAAGCGTTTCAGCAGGGTTATTGGTGTTTTTTGACGGTTTTTTTACTGTTTTTAAGCGTTTCAGCAGGGTTATTGGTGTTTTTTGACGGTTTTTCACTGTTTTTAAGCGTTTTAGCAGGGTTATAGGTGTTTTTTGACGGTTTTTCACTGTTTTAAAGCGTTTCAGCAGGGTTATTGGTGTTTTTTGACGGTTTTTTACTGTTTTTAAGCGTTTTAGCAGGGTTATTGGTGTTTTTTGACGGTTTTTCACTGTTTTTAAGCGTTTTAGCAGGGTTATTGCTGTTTTTTGACGGTTTTTCACTGTTTTTAAGCGTTTCAGCGGGGTTATTGGTGTTTTTTGACTGTTTTTCACTGTTTTTAAGCGTTTTAGCAGAGTTATTGGTGTTTTTTGACGGTTTTTCACTGTTTTTAAGCGTTTCAGCAGGGTTATAGGTGTTTTTTGACGGTTTTTCACTGTTTTTAAGCGTTTTAGCAGGGTTATTGGTGTTTTTTGACGGTTTTTCACTGTTTTTAAGCGTTTTAGCAGGGTTATTGGTGTTTTTTGACGGTTTTTCACTGTTTTTTAGCGTTTTAGCAGGGTTATAGGTGTTTTTTGACGGTTTTTCACTGTTTTTAAGCGTTTCAGCGGGGTTATTGGTGTTTTTTGACGGTTTTTCACTGTTTTTAAGCGTTTTAGCAGGGTTATTGGTGTTTTTTGACGGTTTTTCACTGTTTTTAAGCGTTTTAGCAGGGTTATAGGTGTTTTTTGACGGTTTTTCACTGTTTTTAAGCGTTTCAGCAGGGTTATTGGTGTTTTTTGACGGTTTTTCACTGTTTTTAAGCGTTTCAGCAGGGTTATTGGTGTTTTTTGACGGTTTTTCACTGTTTTTAAGCGTTTTAGCAGGGTTATAGGTGTTTTTTGACGGTTTTTCACTGTTTTAAAGCGTTTCAGCAGGGTTATTGGTGTTTTTTGACGGTTTTTCACTGTTTTTAAGCGTTTTAGCAGGGTTATTGGTGTTTTTTGACGGTTTTTCACTGTTTTTAAGCGTTTTAGCAGGGTTATTGGTGTTTTTTGACGGTTTTTCACTGTTTTTAAGCGTTTTAGCAGGGTTATTGGTGTTTTTTGACGGTTTTTCACTGTTTTTAAGCGTTTTAGCAGGGTTATAGGTGTTTTTTGACGGTTTTTCACTGTTTTTAAGCGTTTCAGCAGGGTTATTGGTGTTTTTTGACGGTTTTTCACTGTTTTTAAGCGTTTCAGCAGGGTTATTGGTGTTTTTTGACGGTTTTTCACTGTTTTTAAGCGTTTTAGCAGGGTTATTGGTGTTTTTTGACGGTTTTTCACTGTTTTTAAGCGTTTCAGCAGGATTATTGGTGTTTTTTGACGGTTTTTCACTGTTTTTAAGCGTTTCAGCAGGGTTATTGGTGTTTTTTGACGGTTTTTCACTGATTTTAAGCGTTTCAGCAGGGTTATTGGTGTTTTTTGACGGTTTTTCACTGTTTTTAAGCGTTTCAGCAGGGTTATTGGTGTTTTTTGACTGTTTTTCACTGTTTTTAAGCGTTTTAGCAGGGTTATTGGTGTTTTTTGACGGGTTTTCACTGTTTTTAAGTGTTTTAGCAGGGTTATTGGTGTTTTTTGACGGTTTTTCACTGTTTTTAAGCGTTTTAGCAGGGTTATTGGTGTTTTTTGACGGTTTTTCACTGTTTTTAAGCGTTTTAGCAGGGTTATAGGTGTTTTTTGACGGTTTTTCACTGTTTTTAAGCGTTTCAGCAGGGTTATTGGTGTTTTTTGACGGTTTTTCACTGTTTTTAAGCGTTTCAGCAGGGTTATTGGTGTTTTTTGACGGTTTTTCACTGTTTTTAAGCGTTTCAGCAGGGTTATTGGTGTTTTTTGACGGTTTTTCACTGTTTTTAAGCGTTTTAGCAGGGTTATTGGTGTTTTTTGACGGTTTTTCACTGTTTTTAAGCGTTTTAGCAGGGTTATAGGTGTTTTTTGACGGTTTTTCACTGTTTTTAAGCGTTTCAGCGGGGTTATTGGTGTTTTTTGACGGTTTTTCACTGTTTTTAAGCGTTTTAGCAGGGTTATTGGTGTTTTTTGACTGTTTTTCACTGTTTTTAAGCGTTTTAGCAGGGTTATTGGTGTTTTTTGACGGTTTTTCACTGTTTTAAAGCGTTTTAGCGGGGTTATTGGTGTTTTTTGACGGTTTTTCACTGTTTTTAAGCGTTTTAGCAGGGTTATTGGTGTTTTTTGACGGTTTTTCACTGTTTTTAAGCGTTTTAGCAGGGTTATAGGTGTTTTTTGACGGTTTTTCACTGTTTTAAAGCGTTTCAGCAGGGTTATTGGTGTTTTTTGACGGTTTTTCACTGTTTTTAAGCGTTTTAGCAGGGTTATTGGTGTTTTTTGACAGTTTTTCACTGTTTTTAAGCGTTTTAGCAGGGTTATTGCTGTTTTTTGACGGTTTTTCACTGTTTTTAGGCGTTTCAGCGGGGTTATTGGTGTTTTTTGACTGTTTTTCACTGTTTTTAAGCGTTTTAGCAGAGTTATTGGTGTTTTTTGACGGTTTTTCACTGTTTTTAAGCGTTTCAGCAGGGTTATAGGTGTTTTTTGACGGTTTTTCACTGTTTTTAAGCGTTTTAGCAGGATTATTGGTGTTTTTTGACGGTTTTTCACTGTTTTTAAGCGTTTTAGCAGGGTTATTGGTGTTTTTTGACGGTTTTTCACTGTTTTTAAGCGTTTTAGCAGGGTTATAGGTGTTTTTTGACGGTTTTTCACTGTTTTTAAGCGTTTCAGCGGGGTTATTGGTGTTTTTTGACGGTTTTTCACTGTTTTTAAGCGTTTTAGCAGGGTTATTGGTGTTTTTTGACGGTTTTTCACTGTTTTTAAGCGTTTTAGCAGGGTTATTGGTGTTTTTTGACGGTTTTTCACTGTTTTTAAGCGTTTTAGCAGGGTTATTGCTGTTTTTTGACGGTTTTTCACTGTTTTTAAGCGTTTTAGCAGGGTTATAGGTGTTTTTTGACGGTTTTTCACTGTTTTTAAGCGTTTTAGCTGGGTTATTGGTGTTTTTTGACGGTTTTTCACTCTTTTTAAGCGTTTCAGCAGGGTTATTGGTGTTTTTTGACGGTTTTTCACTGTTTTTAAGCGTTTTAGCAGGATTATTGGTGTTTTTTGACGGTTTTTCACTGTTTTTAAGCGTTTCAGCAGGGTTATTGGTGTTTTTTGACGGTTTTTCACTGTTTTTAAGCGTTTTAGCAGGGTTATTGGTGTTTTTTGACGGTTTTTCACTGTTTTTAAGCGTTTCAGCAGGGTTATTGGTGTTTTTTGACGGTTTTTCACTGTTTTTAAGCGTTTCAGCAGGGTTATTGGTGTTTTTTGACGGTTTTTCACTGTTTTTAAGCGTTTTAGCAGGGTTATTGGTGTTTTTTGACGGTTTTTCACTGTTTTTAAGCGTTTTAGCAGGGTTATTGGTGTTTTTTGACGGTTTTTCACTGTTTTTAAGCGTTTTAGCAGGATTATTGGTGTTTTTTGACGGTTTTTCACTGTTTTTAAGCGTTTTAGCAGGGTTATAGGTGTTTTATGACGGTTTTTCACTGTTTTTAAGCGTTTTAGCAGGGTTATTGGTGTTTTTTGACGGTTTTTCACTGTTTTTAAGCGTTTTAGCAGGGTCATTGGTGTTTTTTGACGGTTTTTCACTGTTTTTAAGCGTTTTAGCAGGGTTATAGGTGTTTTTTGACGGTTTTTCACTGTTTTTGAGCGTTTCAGCAGGGTTATTGGTGTTTTTTGACGGTTTTTCACTGTTTTTAAGCGTTTCAGCAGGGTTATTGGTGTTTTTTGACGGTTTTTCACTGTTTTTAAGCGTTTTAGCAGGGTTATAGGTGTTTTTTGACGGTTTTTCACTGTTTTTAAGCGTTTCAGCAGGGTTATAGGTGTTTTTTGACGGTTTTTTACTGTTTTTAAGCGTTTTAGCAGGGTTATTGGTGTTTTTTGACGGTTTTTCACTGTTTTAAAGCGTTTCAGCAGGGTTATTGGTGTTTTTTGACGGTTTTTCACTGTTTTTGAGCGTTTTAGCAGGGTTATTGGTGTTTTTTGACGGTTTTTCACTGTTTTTAAGCGTTTTAGCAGGGTTATAGGTGTTTTTTGACGGTTTTTCACTGTTTTTAAGCGTTTTAGCAGGGTTATAGGTGTTTTTTGACGGTTTTTCACTGTTTTAAAGCGTTTCAGCAGGGTTATTGGTGTTTTTTGACGGTTTTTCACTGTTTTTAAGCGTTTCAGCAGGGTTATTGGTGTTTTTTGACGGTTTTTCACTGTTTTTAAGCGTTTTAGCAGGGTTATTGGTGTTTTTTGACGGTTTTTCACTGTTTTTAAGCGTTTCAGCAGGGTTATTGGTGTTTTTTGACGGTTTTTCACTGTTTTTAAGCGTTTCAGCAGGGTTATTGGTGTTTTTTGACGGTTTTTCACTGATTTTAAGCGTTTCAGCAGGGTTATTGGTGTTTTTTGACGGTTTTTCACTGTTTTTAAGCGTTTCAGCAGGGTTATTGGTGTTTTTTGACTGTTTTTCACTGTTTTTAAGCGTTTTAGCAGGGTTATTGGTGTTTTTTGACGGGTTTTCACTGTTTTTAAGTGTTTTAGCAGGGTTATTGGTGTTTTTTGACGGTTTTTCACTGTTTTTAAGCGTTTTAGCAGGGTTATTGGTGTTTTTTGACGGTTTTTCACTGTTTTTAAGCGTTTTAGCAGGGTTATAGGTGTTTTTTGACGGTTTTTCACTGTTTTTAAGCGTTTCAGCAGGGTTATTGGTGTTTTTTGACGGTTTTTCACTGTTTTTAAGCGTTTCAGCAGGGTTATTGGTGTTTTTTGACGGTTTTTCACTGTTTTTAAGCGTTTCAGCAGGGTTATTGGTGTTTTTTGACGGTTTTTCACTGTTTTTAAGCGTTTTAGCAGGGTTATTGGTGTTTTTTGACTGTTTTTCACTGTTTTTAAGCGTTTTAGCAGGGTTATTGGTGTTTTTTGACGGTTTTTCACTGTTTTAAAGCGTTTTAGCGGGGTTATTGGTGTTTTTTGACGGTTTTTCACTGTTTTTAAGCGTTTTAGCAGGGTTATTGGTGTTTTTTGACGGTTTTTCACTGTTTTTAAGCGTTTTAGCAGGGTTATAGGTGTTTTTTGACGGTTTTTCACTGTTTTAAAGCGTTTCAGCAGGGTTATTGGTGTTTTTTGACGGTTTTTCACTGTTTTTAAGCGTTTTAGCAGGGTTATTGGTGTTTTTTGACAGTTTTTCACTGTTTTTAAGCGTTTTAGCAGGGTTATTGCTGTTTTTTGACGGTTTTTCACTGTTTTTAGGCGTTTCAGCGGGGTTATTGGTGTTTTTTGACTGTTTTTCACTGTTTTTAAGCGTTTTAGCAGAGTTATTGGTGTTTTTTGACGGTTTTTCACTGTTTTTAAGCGTTTCAGCAGGGTTATAGGTGTTTTTTGACGGTTTTTCACTGTTTTTAAGCGTTTTAGCAGGATTATTGGTGTTTTTTGACGGTTTTTCACTGTTTTTAAGCGTTTTAGCAGGGTTATTGGTGTTTTTTGACGGTTTTTCACTGTTTTTAAGCGTTTTAGCAGGGTTATAGGTGTTTTTTGACGGTTTTTCACTGTTTTTAAGCGTTTCAGCGGGGTTATTGGTGTTTTTTGACGGTTTTTCACTGTTTTTAAGCGTTTTAGCAGGGTTATTGGTGTTTTTTGACGGTTTTTCACTGTTTTTAAGCGTTTTAGCAGGGTTATTGGTGTTTTTTGACGGTTTTTCACTGTTTTTAAGCGTTTTAGCAGGGTTATTGCTGTTTTTTGACGGTTTTTCACTGTTTTTAAGCGTTTTAGCAGGGTTATAGGTGTTTTTTGACGGTTTTTCACTGTTTTTAAGCGTTTTAGCTGGGTTATTGGTGTTTTTTGACGGTTTTTCACTGTTTTTAAGCGTTTCAGCAGGGTTATTGGTGTTTTTTGACGGTTTTTCACTGTTTTTAAGCGTTTTAGCAGGATTATTGGTGTTTTTTGACGGTTTTTCACTGTTTTTAAGCGTTTCAGCAGGGTTATTGGTGTTTTTTGACGGTTTTTCACTGTTTTTAAGCGTTTTAGCAGGGTTATTGGTGTTTTTTGACGGTTTTTCACTGTTTTTAAGCGTTTCAGCAGGGTTATTGGTGTTTTTTGACGGTTTTTCACTGTTTTTAAGCGTTTCAGCAGGGTTATTGGTGTTTTTTGACGGTTTTTCACTGTTTTTAAGCGTTTTAGCAGGGTTATTGGTGTTTTTTGACGGTTTTTCACTGTTTTTAAGCGTTTTAGCAGGGTTATTGGTGTTTTTTGACGGTTTTTCACTGTTTTTAAGCGTTTTAGCAGGATTATTGGTGTTTTTTGACGGTTTTTCACTGTTTTTAAGCGTTTTAGCAGGGTTATTGGTGTTTTATGACGGTTTTTCACTGTTTTTAAGCGTTTTAGCAGGGTTATTGGTGTTTTTTGACGGTTTTTCACTGTTTTTAAGCGTTTTAGCAGGGTCATTGGTGTTTTTTGACGGTTTTTCACTGTTTTTAAGCGTTTTAGCAGGGTTATAGGTGTTTTTTGACGGTTTTTCACTGTTTTTAAGCGTTTCAGCAGGGTTATTGGTGTTTTTTGACGGTTTTTCACTGTTTTTAAGCGTTTTAGCAGGGTTATAGGTGTTTTTTGACGGTTTTTCACTGTTTTTAAGCGTTTCAGCAGGGTTATAGGTGTTTTTTGACGGTTTTTTACTGTTTTTAAGCGTTTTAGCAGGGTTATTGGTGTTTTTTGACGGTTTTTCACTGTTTTAAAGCGTTTCAGCAGGGTTATTGGTGTTTTTTGACGGTTTTTCACTGTTTTTGAGCGTTTTAGCAGGGTTATTGGTGTTTTTTGACGGTTTTTCACTGTTTTTAAGCGTTTTAGCAGGGTTATAGGTGTTTTTTGACGGTTTTTCACTGTTTTTAAGCGTTTTAGCAGGGTTATAGGTGTTTTTTGACGGTTTTTCACTGTTTTTAAGCGTTTCAGCAGGGTTATAGGTGTTTTTTGACGGTTTTTTACTGTTTTTAAGCGTTTCAGCAGGGTTATTGGTGTTTTTTGACGGTTTTTCACTGTTTTAAAGCGTTTCAAGTGGGTTATTGGTGTTTTTTGACGGTTTTTCACTGTTTTTGAGCGTTTTAGCAGGGTTATTGGTGTTTTTTGACGGTTTTTCACTGTTTTTAAGCGTTTCAGCAGGGTTATTGGTGTTTTTTGACGGTTTTTCACTGTTTTTAAGCGTTTTAGCAGGGTTATTGGTGTTTTTTGACGGTTTTTCACTGTTTTTAAGCGTTTTAGCAGGGTTATTGGTGTTTTTTGACGTTTTTTCACTGTTTTTAAGCGTTTTAGCAGGGTTATTGGTGTTTTTTGACGGTTTTTCACTGTTTTTAAGCGTTTTAGCAGGGTTATTGGTGTTTTTTGACGGTTTTTCACTGTTTCTAAGCGTTTTAGCAGGGTTATTGGTGTTTTTTGACGGTTTTCCACTGTTTTTAAGCGTTTTAGCAGGGTTATTGGTGTTTTTTGACGGTTTTTCACTGTTTTTAAGCGTTTTAGCAGGGTTATAGGTGTTTTTTGACGGTTTTTCACTGTTTTTAAGCGTTTCAGCAGGGTTATTGGTGTTTTTTGACGGTTTTTCACTGTTTTTAAGCGTTTCAGCAGGGTTATTGGTGTTTTTTGACGGTTTTTCACTGTTTTTAAGCGTTTTAGCAGGGTTATAGGTGTTTTTTGACGGTTTTTCACTGTTTTAAAGCGTTTCAGCAGGGTTATTGGTGTTTTTTGACGGTTTTTCACTGTTTTTGAGCGTTTTAGCAGGGTTATTGGTGTTTTTTGACGGTTTTTCACTGTTTTTAAGCGTTTCAGCAGGGTTATAGGTGTTTTTTGACGGTTTTTTACTGTTTTTAAGCGTTTTAGCAGGGTTATTGGTGTTTTTTGACGTTTTTTCACTGTTTTTAAGCGTTTTAGCAGGGTTATTGGTGTTTTTTGACGGTTTTTCACTGTTCTTAAGCGTTTTAGCAGGGTTATTGGTGTTTTTTGACGGTTTTTCACTGTTTCTAAGCGTTTTAGCAGGGTTATTGGTGTTTTTTGACGGTTTTCCACTGTTTTTAAGCGTTTCAGCAGGGTTATTGGTGTTTTTTGACGGTTTTTCACTGTTTTTAAGCGTTTTAGCAGGGTTATTGGTGTTTTTTGACGGTTTTTCACTGTTTTTAAGCGTTTCAGCAGGGTTATTGGTGTTTTTTCACGGTTTTTCACTGTTTTTAAGCGTTTTAGCAGGGTTATTGGTGTTTTATGACGGTTTTTCACTGTTTTTAAGCGTTTTAGCAGGGTTATTGGTGTTTTTTGACGGTTTTTCACTGTTTTTAAGCGTTTTAGCAGGGTTATTGGTGTTTTTTGACGGTTTTTCACTGTTTTTAAGCGTTTTAGCAGGGTTATAGGTGTTTTTTGACGGTTTTTCACTGTTTTTAAGCGTTTCAGCAGGGTTATTGGTGTTTTTTGACGGTTTTTCACTGTTTTTAAGCGTTTCAGCAGGGTTATTGGTGTTTTTTGACTGTTTTCACTGTTTTTAAGCGTTTTAGCAGGGTTATTGGTGTTTTTTGACGGGTTTTCACTGTTTTTAAGTGTTTTAGCAGGGTTATTGGTGTTTTTTGACGGTTTTTCACTGTTTTTAAGCGTTTCAGCAGGGTTATTGGTGTTTTTTGACGGTTTTTCACTGTTTTTAAGCGTTTCAGCAGGGTTATTGGTGTTTTTTGACGGTTTTTCACTGTTTTTAGGCGTTTCAGCAGGGTTATTGGTGTTTTTTGACGGTTTTTCACTGTTTTTAAGCGTTTTAGCAGGGTTATTGGTGTTTTTTGACGGTTTTTCACTGTTTTTAAGCGTTTTAGCAGGGTTATAGGTGTTTTTTGACGGTTTTTCACTGTTTTTAAGCGTTTCAGCAGGGTTATTGGTGTTTTTTGACGGTTTTTCACTGTTTTTAAGCGTTTCAGCAGGGTTATTGGTGTTTTTTGACGGTTTTTCACTGTTTTTAAGCGTTTCAGCAGGGTTATTGGTGTTTTTTGACGGATTTTCACTGTTTTTAAGCGTTTTAGCAGGGTTATTGGTGTTTTTTGACGGTTTTTCACTGTTTTTAAGCGTTTTAGCAGGGTTATAGGTGTTTTTTGACGGTTTTTCACTGTTTTTAAGCGTTTCAGCGGGGTTATTGGTGTTTTTTGACGGTTTTTCACTGTTTTTAAGCGTTTTAGCAGGGTTATTGGTGTTTTTTGACTGTTTTTCACTGTTTTTAAGCGTTTTAGCAGGGTTATTGGTGTTTTTTGACGGTTTTTAACTGTTTTAAAGCGTTTTAGCGGGGTTATTGGTGTTTTTTGACGGTTTTTCACTGTTTTTAAGCGTTTTAGCAGGGTTATTGGTGTTTTTTGACGGTTTTTCACTGTTTTTAAGCGTTTTAGCAGGGTTATAGGTGTTTTTTGACGGTTTTTCACTGTTTTAAAGCGTTTCAGCAGGGTTATTGGTGTTTTTTGACGGTTTTTCACTGTTTTTAAGCGTTTTAGCAGGGTTATTGGTGTTTTTTGACAGATTTTCACTGTTTTTAAGCGTTTTAGCAGGGTTATTGCTGTTTTTTGACGGTTTTTCACTGTTTTTAGGCGTTTCAGCGGGGTTATTGGTGTTTTTTGACTGTTTTTCACTGTTTTTAAGCGTTTTAGCAGAGTTATTGGTGTTTTTTGACGGTTTTTCACTGTTTTTAGGCGTTTCAGCAGGGTTATAGGTGTTTTTTGACGGTTTTTCACTGTTTTTAAGCGTTTTAGCAGGATTATTGGTGTTTTTTGACGGTTTTTCACTGTTTTTAAGCGTTTTAGCAGGGTTATTGGTGTTTTTTGACGGTTTTTCACTGTTTTTAAGCGTTTTAGCAGGGTTATAGGTGTTTTTTGACGGTTTTTCACTGTTTTTAAGCGTTTCAGCGGGGTTATTGGTGTTTTTTGACGGTTTTTCACTGTTTTTAAGCGTTTTAGCAGGGTTATTGGTGTTTTTTGACGGTTTTTCACTGTTTTTAAGCGTTTTAGCAGGGTTATTGGTGTTTTTTGACGGTTTTTCACTGTTTTTAAGCGTTTTAGCAGGGTTATTGCTGTTTTTTGACGGTTTTTCACTGTTTTTAAGCGTTTTAGCAGGGTTATAGGTGTTTTTTGGCGGTTTTTCACTGTTTTTAAGCGTTTTAGCTGGGTTATTGGTGTTTTTTGACGGTTTTTCACTGTTTTTAAGCGTTTCAGCAGGGTTATTGGTGTTTTTTGACGGTTTTTCACTGTTTTTAAGCGTTTTAGCAGGATT
Source organism: Styela clava (assembly GCF_964204865.1). Taxonomy (NCBI): domain Eukaryota; kingdom Metazoa; phylum Chordata; class Ascidiacea; order Stolidobranchia; family Styelidae; genus Styela; species Styela clava. The sequence goes on from NW_027556597.1 coordinate 23,151, forward strand.
ATTGGTGTTTTTTGACGGTTTTTCACTGTTTTTAAGCGTTTCAGCAGGGTTATTGGTGTTTTTTGACGGTTTTTCACTGTTTTTAAGCGTTTTAGCAGGGTTATTGGTGTTTTTTGACGGTTTTTCACTGTTTTTAAGCGTTTCAGCAGGGTTATTAGTGTTTTTTGACGGTTTTTCACTGTTTTTAAGCGTTTCAGCAGGGTTATTGGTGTTTTTTGACGGTTTTTCACTGTTTTTAAGCGTTTCAGCAGGGTTATTGGTGTTTTTTGACGGTTTTTCACTGTTTTTAAGCGTTTTAGCAGGGTTATTGGTGTTTTTTGACGGTTTTTCACTGTTTTTAAGCGTTTTAGCAGGATTATTGGTGTTTTTTGACGGTTTTTCACTGTTTTTAAGCGTTTTAGCAGGGTTATTGGTGTTTTATGACGTTTTTTCACTGTTTTTAAGCGTTTTAGCAGGGTTATTGGTGTTTTTTGACGGTTTTTCACTGTTTTAAGCGTTTTAGCAGGGTTATTGGTGTTTTTTGACGGTTTTTCACTGTTTTTAAGCGTTTTAGCAGGGTTATAGGTGTTTTTGACGGTTTTTCACTGTTTTTAAGCGTTTCAGCAGGGTTATTGGTGTTTTTTGACGGTTTTTCACTGTTTTTAAGCGTTTCAGCAGGGTTATTGGTGTTTTTTGACGGTTTTTCACTGTTTTTAAGCGTTTTAGCAGGGTTATAGGTGTTTTTTGACGGTTTTTCACTGTTTTAAAGCGTTTCAGCAGGGTTATTGGTGTTTTTTGACGGTTTTTCACTGTTTTTGAGCGTTTTAGCAGGGTTATTGGTGTTTTTTGACGGTTTTTCACTGTTTTTAAGCGTTTCAGCAGGGTTATAGGTGTTTTTTGACGGTTTTTTACTGTTTTTAAGCGTTTTAGCAGAGTTATTGGTGTTTTTTGACGGTTTTCCACTGTTTTTAAGCGTTTTAGCAGGGTTATTGGTGTTTTTTGACGGTTTTTCACTGTTTTTAAGCGTTTTAGCAGGGTTATAGGTGTTTTTTGACGGTTTTTCACTGTTTTTAAGCGTTTCAGCAGGGTTATTGGTGTTTTTTGACGGTTTTTCACTGTTTTTAAGTTTAAGCGTTTCAGCAGGGTTATTGGTGTTTTTTGACGGTTTTTCACTGTTTTAAGCGTTTTAGCAGGGTTATAGGTGTTTTTTGACGGTTTTTCACTGTTTTAAAGCGTTTCAGCAGGGTTATTGGTGTTTTTTGACGGTTTTCACTGTTTTTGAGCCGTTTTAGCAGGGTTATTGGTGTTTTTTGACGGTTTTTCACTGTTTTTAAGCGTTTCAGCAGGGTTATAGGTGTTTTTTGACGGTTTTTTACTGTTTTTAAGCGTTTTAGCAGGGTTATTGGTGTTTTTGACGGTTTTTCACTGTTTTAAGCGTTTTAGCAGGGTTATTGGTGTTTTTGACGTTTTTTCACTGTTTTTAAGCGTTTTAGCAGGGTTATTGGTGTTTTTTGACGGTTTTTCACTGTTTTAAGCGTTTCAGCAGGGTTATTGGTGTTTTTGACGGTTTTTCACTGTTTTTAAGCGTTTTAGCAGGGTTATAGGTGTTTTTTGACGGTTTTTCACTGTTTTTAAGCGTTTCAGCAGGGTTATTGGTGTTTTTTGACGGTTTTTCACTGTTTTTAAGCGTTTCAGCAGGTTATTGGTGTTTTTTGACGGTTTTTCACTGTTTTTAAGCGTTTTAGCAGGGTTATTGGTGTTTTTTGACGGTTTTTCACTGTTTTTAAGCGTTTCAGCAGGGTTATTGGTGTTTTTTGACGGTTTTCACTGTTTTTAAGCGTTTCAGCAGGGTTATTGGTGTTTTTGACGGTTTTTTCACTGATTTTAAGCGTTTCAGCAGGGTTATTGGTGTTTTTTGACGGTTTTTCACTGTTTTTAAGCGTTTCAGCAGGGTTATTGGTGTTTTTTGACTGTTTTTCACTGTTTTAAGCGTTTTAGCAGGGTTATTGGTGTTTTTTGACGGGTTTTCACTGTTTTTAAGTGTTTTAGCAGGGTTATTGGTGTTTTTGACGGTTTTTCACTGTTTTTAAGCGTTTTAGCAGGGTTATTGGTGTTTTTTGACGGTTTTTCACTGTTTTTAAGCGTTTTAGCAGGGTTATAGGTGTTTTTTGACGGTTTTTCACTGTTTTTAAGCGTTTCAGCAGGGTTATTGGTGTTTTTTGACGGTTTTCCACTGTTTTTAAGCGTTTCAGCAGGGTTATTGGTGTTTTTTGACGGTTTTTCACTGTTTTTAAGCGTTCAGCAGGGTTATTGGTGTTTTTTGACGGTTTTTCACTGTTTTTAAGCGTTTTAGCAGGGTTATTGGTGTTTTTTGACGGTTTTTCACTGTTTTTAAGCGTTTTAGCAGGGTTATAGGTGTTTTTTGACGGTTTTTCACTGTTTTTAAGCGTTTCAGCGGGGTTATTGGTGTTTTTTGACGGTTTTTCACTGTTTTTAAGCGTTTTAGCAGGGTTATTGGTGTTTTTTGACTGTTTTTCACTGTTTTTAAGCGTTTTAGCAGGGTTATTGGTGTTTTTTGACGGTTTTTCATTGTTTTAAAGCGTTTTAGCGGGGTTATTGGTGTTTTTTGACGGTTTTTCACTGTTTTTAAGCGTTTTAGCAGGGTTATTGGTGTTTTTTGACGGTTTTTCACTGTTTTTAAGCGTTTTAGCAGGGTTATAGGTGTTTTTGACGGTTTTTCACTGTTTTAAAGCGTTTCAGCAGGGTTATTGGTGTTTTTTGACGGTTTTTCACTGTTTTTAAGCGTTTTAGCAGGGTTATTGGTGTTTTTTGACAGTTTTTCACTGTTTTTAAGCGTTTTAGCAGGGTTATTGCTGTTTTTTGACGGTTTTTCACTGTTTTTAGGCGTTTCAGCGGGGTTATTGGTGTTTTTTGACTGTTTTTCACTGTTTTTAAGCGTTTTAGCAGAGTTATTGGTGTTTTTTGACGGTTTTTCACTGTTTTTAAGCGTTTCAGCAGGGTTATAGGTGTTTTTTGACGGTTTTTCACTGTTTTTAAGCGTTTTAGCAGGATTATTGGTGTTTTTTGACGGTTTTTCACTGTTTTTAAGCGTTTTAGCAGGGTTATTGGTGTTTTTTGACGGTTTTTCACTGTTTTTAAGCGTTTTAGCAGGGTTATAGGTGTTTTTTGACGGTTTTCACTGTTTTTAAGCGTTTCAGCAGGGTTATTGGTGTTTTTTGACGGTTTTCCACTGTTTTTAAGCGTTTTAGCAGGGTTATTGGTGTTTTTTGACGGTTTTTCACTGTTTTTAAGCGTTTTAGCAGGGTTATTGGTGTTTTTTGACGGTTTTTCACTGTTTTTAAGCGTTTTAGCAGGGTTATTGCTGTTTTTTGACGGTTTTTCAATGTTTTTAAGCGTTTTAGCAGGGTTATAGGTGTTTTTTGACGGTTTTTCACTGTTTTTAAGCGTTTTAGCTGGGTTATTGGTGTTTTTTGACGGTTTTTCACTGTTTTTAAGCGTTTCAGCAGGGTTATTGGTGTTTTTTGACGGTTTTTCACTGTTTTTAAGCGTTTTAGCAGGATTATTGGTGTTTTTTGACGGTTTTTCACTGTTTTTAAGCGTTTCAGCAGGGTTATTGGTGTTTTTTGACGGTTTTTCACTGTTTTTAAGCGTTTTAGCAGGGTTATTGGTGTTTTTTGACGGTTTTTCACTGTTTTTAAGCGTTTCAGCAGGGTTATTGGTGTTTTTTGACGGTTTTTCACTGTTTTTAAGCGTTTCAGCAGGGTTATTGGTGTTTTTTGACGGTTTTTCACTGTTTTTAAGCGTTTTAGCAGGGTTATTGGTGTTTTTTGACGGTTTTTCACTGTTTTTAAGCGTTTTAGCAGGGTTATTGGTGTTTTTTGACGGTTTTTCACTGTTTTTAAGCGTTTTAGCAGGATTATTGGTGTTTTTTGACGGTTTTTCACTGTTTTTAAGCGTTTTAGCAGGGTTATTGGTGTTTTATGACGGTTTTTCACTGTTTTTAAGCGTTTTAGCAGGGTTATTGGTGTTTTTTGACGGTTTTTCACTGTTTTTAAGCGTTTTAGCAGGGTTATTGGTGTTTTTTGACGGTTTTTCACTGTTTTTAAGCGTTTTAGCAGGGTTATAGGTGTTTTTTGACGGTTTTTCACTGTTTTTAAGCGTTTCAGCAGGGTTATTGGTGTTTTTTGACGGTTTTTCACTGTTTTTAAGCGTTTCAGCAGGGTTATTGGTGTTTTTTGACGGTTTTTCACTGTTTTTAAGCGTTTTAGCAGGGTTATAGGTGTTTTTTGACGGTTTTTCACTGTTTTAAAGCGTTTCAGCAGGGTTATAGGTGTTTTTTGACGGTTTTTCACTGTTTTTAAGCGTTTCAGCGGGGTTATTGGTGTTTTTTGACGGTTTTTCACTGTTTTTAAGCGTTTTAGCAGGGTTATTGGTGTTTTTTGACGGTTTTTCACTGTTTTTAAGCGTTTTAGCAGGGTTATTGGTGTTTTTTGACGGTTTTTCACTGTTTTTAAGCGTTTTAGCAGGGTTATTGGTGTTTTTTGACGGTTTTTCACTGTTTTTAAGCGTTTTAGCAGGATTATTGGTGTTTTTTGACGGTTTTTCACTGTTTTTAAGCGTTTTAGCAGGGTTATTGGTGTTTTATGACGTTTTTTCACTGTTTTTAAGCGTTTTAGCAGGGTTATTGGTGTTTTTTGACGGTTTTTCACTGTTTTTAAGCGTTTTAGCAGGGTTATTGGTGTTTTTTGACGGTTTTTCACTGTTTTTAAGCGTTTTAGCAGGGTTATAGGTGTTTTTTGACGGTTTTTCACTGTTTTTAAGCGTTTCAGCAGGGTTATTGGTGTTTTTTGACGGTTTTTCACTGTTTTTAAGCGTTTCAGCAGGGTTATTGGTGTTTTTTGACGGTTTTTCACTGTTTTTAAGCGTTTTAGCAGGGTTATAGGTGTTTTTTGACGGTTTTTCACTGTTTTAAAGCGTTTCAGCAGGGTTATTGGTGTTTTTTGACGGTTTTTCACTGTTTTTGAGCGTTTTAGCAGGGTTATTGGTGTTTTTTGACGGTTTTTCACTGTTTTTAAGCGTTTCAGCAGGGTTATAGGTGTTTTTTGACGGTTTTTTACTGTTTTTAAGCGTTTTAGCAGAGTTATTGGTGTTTTTTGACGGTTTTCCACTGTTTTTAAGCGTTTTAGCAGGGTTATTGGTGTTTTTTGACGGTTTTTCACTGTTTTTAAGCGTTTTAGCAGGGTTATAGGTGTTTTTTGACGGTTTTTCACTGTTTTTAAGCGTTTCAGCAGGGTTATTGGTGTTTTTTGACGGTTTTTCACTGTTTTTAAGCGTTTCAGCAGGGTTATTGGTGTTTTTTGACGGTTTTTCACTGTTTTTAAGCGTTTTAGCAGGGTTATAGGTGTTTTTTGACGGTTTTTCACTGTTTTAAAGCGTTTCAGCAGGGTTATTGGTGTTTTTTGACGGTTTTTCACTGTTTTTGAGCGTTTTAGCAGGGTTATTGGTGTTTTTTGACGGTTTTTCACTGTTTTTAAGCGTTTCAGCAGGGTTATAGGTGTTTTTTGACGGTTTTTTACTGTTTTTAAGCGTTTTAGCAGGGTTATTGGTGTTTTTTGACGGTTTTTCACTGTTTTTAAGCGTTTTAGCAGGGTTATTGGTGTTTTTTGACGTTTTTTCACTGTTTTTAAGCGTTTTAGCAGGGTTATTGGTGTTTTTTGACGGTTTTTCACTGTTTTTAAGCGTTTCAGCAGGGTTATTGGTGTTTTTTGACGGTTTTTCACTGTTTTTAAGCGTTTTAGCAGGGTTATAGGTGTTTTTTGACGGTTTTTCACTGTTTTTAAGCGTTTCAGCAGGGTTATTGGTGTTTTTTGACGGTTTTTCACTGTTTTTAAGCGTTTCAGCAGGGTTATTGGTGTTTTTTGACGGTTTTTCACTGTTTTTAAGCGTTTTAGCAGGGTTATTGGTGTTTTTTGACGGTTTTTCACTGTTTTTAAGCGTTTCAGCAGGGTTATTGGTGTTTTTTGACGGTTTTTCACTGTTTTTAAGCGTTTCAGCAGGGTTATTGGTGTTTTTTGACGGTTTTTCACTGATTTTAAGCGTTTCAGCAGGGTTATTGGTGTTTTTTGACGGTTTTTCACTGTTTTTAAGCGTTTCAGCAGGGTTATTGGTGTTTTTTGACTGTTTTTCACTGTTTTTAAGCGTTTTAGCAGGGTTATTGGTGTTTTTTGACGGGTTTTCACTGTTTTTAAGTGTTTTAACAGGGTTATTGGTGTTTTTTGACGGTTTTTCACTGTTTTTAAGCGTTTTAGCAGGGTTATTGGTGTTTTTTGACGGTTTTTCACTGTTTTTAAGCGTTTTAGCAGGGTTATAGGTGTTTTTTGACGGTTTTTCACTGTTTTTAAGCGTTTCAGCAGGGTTATTGGTGTTTTTTGACGGTTTTCCACTGTTTTTAAGCGTTTCAGCAGGGTTATTGGTGTTTTTTGACGGTTTTTCACTGTTTTTAAGCGTTTCAGCAGGGTTATTGGTGTTTTTTGACGGTTTTTCACTGTTTTTAAGCGTTTTAGCAGGGTTATTGGTGTTTTTTGACGGTTTTTCACTGTTTTTAAGCGTTTTAGCAGGGTTATAGGTGTTTTTTGACGGTTTTTCACTGTTTTTAAGCGTTTCAGCGGGGTTATTGGTGTTTTTTGACGGTTTTTCACTGTTTTTAAGCGTTTTAGCAGGGTTATAGGTGTTTTTTGACGGTTTTTCACTGTTTTAAAGCGTTTCAGCAGGGTTATTGGTGTTTTTTGACGGTTTTTCACTGTTTTTAAGCGTTTTAGCAGGGTTATTGGTGTTTTTTGACAGTTTTTCACTGTTTTTAAGCGTTTTAGCAGGGTTATTGCTGTTTTTTGACGGTTTTTCACTGTTTTTAGGCGTTTCAGCGGGGTTATTGGTGTTTTTTGACTGTTTTTCACTGTTTTTAAGCGTTTTAGCAGAGTTATTGGTGTTTTTTGACGGTTTTTCACTGTTTTTAGGCGTTTCAGCAGGGTTATAGGTGTTTTTTGACGGTTTTTCACTGTTTTTAAGCGTTTTAGCAGGATTATTGGTGTTTTTTGACGGTTTTTCACTGTTTTTAAGCGTTTTAGCAGGGTTATTGGTGTTTTTTGACGGTTTTTCACTGTTTTTAAGCGTTTTAGCAGGGTTATAGGTGTTTTTTGACGGTTTTTCACTGTTTTTAAGCGTTTCAGCGGGGTTATTGGTGTTTTTTGACGGTTTTTCACTGTTTTTAAGCGTTTTAGCAGGGTTATTGGTGTTTTTTGACGGTTTTTCACTGTTTTTAAGCGTTTTAGCAGGGTTATTGGTGTTTTTTGACGGTTTTTCACTGTTTTTAAGCGTTTTAGCAGGGTTATTGCTGTTTTTTGACGGTTTTTCACTGTTTTTAAGCGTTTTAGCAGGGTTATAGGTGTTTTTTGGCGGCTTTTCACTGTTTTTAAGCGTTTTAGCTGGGTTATTGGTGTTTTTTGACGGTTTTTCACTGTTTTTAAGCGTTTCAGCAGGGTTATTGGTGTTTTTTGACGGTTTTTCACTGTTTTTAAGCGTTTTAGCAGGATTATTGGTGTTTTTTGACGGTTTTTCACTGTTTTTAAGCGTTTCAGCAGGGTTATTGGTGTTTTTTGACGGTTTTTCACTGTTTTTAAGCGTTTTAGCAGGGTTATTGGTGTTTTTTGACGGTTTTTCACTGTTTTTAAGCGTTTCAGCAGGGTTATTAGTGTTTTTTGACGGTTTTTCACTGTTTTTAAGCGTTTCAGCAGGGTTATTGGTGTTTTTTGACGGTTTTTCACTGTTTTTAAGCGTTTTAGCAGGGTTATTGGTGTTTTTTGACGGTTTTTCACTGTTTTTAAGCGTTTTAGCAGGGTTATTGGTGTTTTTTGACGGTTTTTCACTGTTTTTAAGCGTTTTAGCAGGATTATTGGTGTTTTTTGACGGTTTTTCACTGTTTTTAAGCGTTTTAGCAGGGTTATTGGTGTTTTATGACGTTTTTTCACTGTTTTTAAGCGTTTTAGCAGGGTTATTGGTGTTTTTTGACGGTTTTTCACTGTTTTTAAGCGTTTTAGCAGGGTTATTGGTGTTTTTTGACGGTTTTTCACTGTTTTTAAGCGTTTTAGCAGGGTTATAGGTGTTTTTTGACGGTTTTTCACTGTTTTTAAGCGTTTCAGCAGGGTTATTGGTGTTTTTTGACGGTTTTTCACTGTTTTTAAGCGTTTCAGCAGGGTTATTGGTGTTTTTTGACGGTTTTTCACTGTTTTTAAGCGTTTTAGCAGGGTTATAGGTGTTTTTTGACGGTTTTTCACTGTTTTAAAGCGTTTCAGCAGGGTTATTGGTGTTTTTTGACGGTTTTTCACTGTTTTTGAGCGTTTTAGCAGGGTTATTGGTGTTTTTTGACGGTTTTTCACTGTTTTTAAGCGTTTCAGCAGGGTTATAGGTGTTTTTTGACGGTTTTTTACTGTTTTTAAGCGTTTTAGCAGAGTTATTGGTGTTTTTTGACGGTTTTCCACTGTTTTTAAGCGTTTTAGCAGGGTTATTGGTGTTTTTTGACGGTTTTTCACTGTTTTTAAGCGTTTTAGCAGGGTTATAGGTGTTTTTTGACGGTTTTTCACTGTTTTTAAGCGTTTCAGCAGGGTTATTGGTGTTTTTTGACGGTTTTTCACTGTTTTTAAGCGTTTCAGCAGGGTTATTGGTGTTTTTTGACGGTTTTTCACTGTTTTTAAGCGTTTTAGCAGGGTTATAGGTGTTTTTTGACGGTTTTTCACTGTTTTAAAGCGTTTCAGCAGGGTTATTGGTGTTTTTTGACGGTTTTTCACTGTTTTTGAGCGTTTTAGCAGGGTTATTGGTGTTTTTTGACGGTTTTTCACTGTTTTTAAGCGTTTCAGCAGGGTTATAGGTGTTTTTTGACGGTTTTTTACTGTTTTTAAGCGTTTTAGCAGGGTTATTGGTGTTTTTTGACGGTTTTTCACTGTTTTTAAGCGTTTTAGCAGGGTTATTGGTGTTTTTTGACGTTTTTTCACTGTTTTTAAGCGTTTTAGCAGGGTTATTGGTGTTTTTTGACGGTTTTTCACTGTTTTTAAGCGTTTCAGCAGGGTTATTGGTGTTTTTTGACGGTTTTTCACTGTTTTTAAGCGTTTTAGCAGGGTTATAGGTGTTTTTTGACGGTTTTTCACTGTTTTTAAGCGTTTCAGCAGGGTTATTGGTGTTTTTTGACGGTTTTTCACTGTTTTTAAGCGTTTCAGCAGGGTTATTGGTGTTTTTTGACGGTTTTTCACTGTTTTTAAGCGTTTTAGCAGGGTTATTGGTGTTTTTTGACGGTTTTTCACTGTTTTTAAGCGTTTCAGCAGGGTTATTGGTGTTTTTTGACGGTTTTTCACTGTTTTTAAGCGTTTCAGCAGGGTTATTGGTGTTTTTTGACGGTTTTTCACTGATTTTAAGCGTTTCAGCAGGGTTATTGGTGTTTTTTGACGGTTTTTCACTGTTTTTAAGCGTTTCAGCAGGGTTATTGGTGTTTTTTGACTGTTTTTCACTGTTTTTAAGCGTTTTAGCAGGGTTATTGGTGTTTTTTGACGGGTTTTCACTGTTTTTAAGTGTTTTAGCAGGGTTATTGGTGTTTTTTGACGGTTTTTCACTGTTTTTAAGCGTTTTAGCAGGGTTATTGGTGTTTTTTGACGGTTTTTCACTGTTTTTAAGCGTTTTAGCAGGGTTATAGGTGTTTTTTGACGGTTTTTCACTGTTTTTAAGCGTTTCAGCAGGGTTATTGGTGTTTTTTGACGGTTTTCCACTGTTTTTAAGCGTTTCAGCAGGGTTATTGGTGTTTTTTGACGGTTTTTCACTGTTTTTAAGCGTTTCAGCAGGGTTATTGGTGTTTTTTGACGGTTTTTCACTGTTTTTAAGCGTTTTAGCAGGGTTATTGGTGTTTTTTGACGGTTTTTCACTGTTTTTAAGCGTTTTAGCAGGGTTATAGGTGTTTTTTGACGGTTTTTCACTGTTTTTAAGCGTTTCAGCGGGGTTATTGGTGTTTTTTGACGGTTTTTCACTGTTTTTAAGCGTTTTAGCAGGGTTATTGGTGTTTTTTGACTGTTTTTCACTGTTTTTAAGCGTTTTAGCAGGGTTATTGGTGTTTTTTGACGGTTTTTCATTGTTTTAAAGCGTTTTAGCGGGGTTATTGGTGTTTTTTGACGGTTTTTCACTGTTTTTAAGCGTTTTAGCAGGGTTATTGGTGTTTTTTGACGGTTTTTCACTGTTTTTAAGCGTTTTAGCAGGGTTATAGGTGTTTTTTGACGGTTTTTCACTGTTTTAAAGCGTTTCAGCAGGGTTATTGGTGTTTTTTGACGGTTTTTCACTGTTTTTAAGCGTTTTAGCAGGGTTATTGGTGTTTTTTGACAGTTTTTCACTGTTTTTAAGCGTTTTAGCAGGGTTATTGCTGTTTTTTGACGGTTTTTCACTGTTTTTAGGCGTTTCAGCGGGGTTATTGGTGTTTTTTGACTGTTTTTCACTGTTTTTAAGCGTTTTAGCAGAGTTATTGGTGTTTTTTGACGGTTTTTCACTGTTTTTAAGCGTTTCAGCAGGGTTATAGGTGTTTTTTGACGGTTTTTCACTGTTTTTAAGCGTTTTAGCAGGATTATTGGTGTTTTTTGACGGTTTTTCACTGTTTTTAAGCGTTTTAGCAGGGTTATTGGTGTTTTTTGACGGTTTTTCACTGTTTTTAAGCGTTTTAGCAGGGTTATAGGTGTTTTTTGACGGTTTTTCACTGTTTTTAAGCGTTTCAGCAGGGTTATTGGTGTTTTTTGACGGTTTTCCACTGTTTTTAAGCGTTTTAGCAGGGTTATTGGTGTTTTTTGACGGTTTTTCACTGTTTTTAAGCGTTTTAGCAGGGTTATTGGTGTTTTTTGACGGTTTTTCACTGTTTTTAAGCGTTTTAGCAGGGTTATTGCTGTTTTTTGACGGTTTTTCAATGTTTTTAAGCGTTTTAGCAGGGTTATAGGTGTTTTTTGACGGTTTTTCACTGTTTTTAAGCGTTTTAGCTGGGTTATTGGTGTTTTTTGACGGTTTTTCACTGTTTTTAAGCGTTTCAGCAGGGTTATTGGTGTTTTTTGACGGTTTTTCACTGTTTTTAAGCGTTTTAGCAGGATTATTGGTGTTTTTTGACGGTTTTTCACTGTTTTTAAGCGTTTCAGCAGGGTTATTGGTGTTTTTTGACGGTTTTTCACTGTTTTTAAGCGTTTTAGCAGGGTTATTGGTGTTTTTTGACGGTTTTTCACTGTTTTTAAGCGTTTCAGCAGGGTTATTGGTGTTTTTTGACGGTTTTTCACTGTTTTTAAGCGTTTCAGCAGGGTTATTGGTGTTTTTTGACGGTTTTTCACTGTTTTTATGCGTTTTAGCAGGGTTATTGGTGTTTTTTGACGGTTTTTCACTGTTTTTAAGCGTTTTAGCAGGGTTATTGGTGTTTTTTGACGGTTTTTCACTGTTTTTAAGCGTTTTAGCAGGATTATTGGTGTTTTTTGACGGTTTTTCACTGTTTTTAAGCGTTTTAGCAGGGTTATTGGTGTTTTATGACGGTTTTTCACTGTTTTTAAGCGTTTTAGCAGGGTTATTGGTGTTTTTTGACGGTTTTTCACTGTTTTTAAGCGTTTTAGCAGGGTTATTGGTGTTTTTTGACGGTTTTTCACTGTTTTTAAGCGTTTTAGCAGGGTTATAGGTGTTTTTTGACGGTTTTTCACTGTTTTTAAGCGTTTCAGCAGGGTTATTGGTGTTTTTTGACGGTTTTTCACTGTTTTTAAGCGTTTCAGCAGGGTTATTGGTGTTTTTTGACGGTTTTTCACTGTTTTTAAGCGTTTTAGCAGGGTTATAGGTGTTTTTTGACGGTTTTTCACTGTTTTAAAGCGTTTCAGCAGGGTTATAGGTGTTTTTTGACGGTTTTTCACTGTTTTTAAGCGTTTCAGCGGGGTTATTGGTGTTTTTTGACGGTTTTTCACTGTTTTTAAGCGTTTTAGCAGGGTTATTGGTGTTTTTTGACGGTTTTTCACTGTTTTTAAGCGTTTTAGCAGGGTTATTGGTGTTTTTTGACGGTTTTTCACTGTTTTTAAGCGTTTTAGCAGGGTTATTGGTGTTTTTTGACGGTTTTTCACTGTTTTTAAGCGTTTTAGCAGGATTATTGGTGTTTTTTGACGGTTTTTCACTGTTTTTAAGCGTTTTAGCAGGGTTATTGGTGTTTTATGACGTTTTTTCACTGTTTTTAAGCGTTTTAGCAGGGTTATTGGTGTTTTTTGACGGTTTTTCACTGTTTTTAAGCGTTTTAGCAGGGTTATTGGTGTTTTTTGACGGTTTTTCACTGTTTTTAAGCGTTTTAGCAGGGTTATAGGTGTTTTTTGACGGTTTTTCACTGTTTTTAAGCGTTTCAGCAGGGTTATTGGTGTTTTTTGACGGTTTTTCACTGTTTTTAAGCGTTTCAGCAGGGTTATTGGTGTTTTTTGACGGTTTTTCACTGTTTTTAAGCGTTTTAGCAGGGTTATAGGTGTTTTTTGACGGTTTTTCACTGTTTTAAAGCGTTTCAGCAGGGTTATTGGTGTTTTTTGACGGTTTTTCACTGTTTTTGAGCGTTTTAGCAGGGTTATTGGTGTTTTTTGACGGTTTTTCACTGTTTTTAAGCGTTTCAGCAGGGTTATAGGTGTTTTTTGACGGTTTTTTACTGTTTTTAAGCGTTTTAGCAGAGTTATTGGTGTTTTTTGACGGTTTTCCACTGTTTTTAAGCGTTTTAGCAGGGTTATTGGTGTTTTTTGACGGTTTTTCACTGTTTTTAAGCGTTTTAGCAGGGTTATAGGTGTTTTTTGACGGTTTTTCACTGTTTTTAAGCGTTTCAGCAGGGTTATTGGTGTTTTTTGACGGTTTTTCACTGTTTTTAAGCGTTTCAGCAGGGTTATTGGTGTTTTTTGACGGTTTTTCACTGTTTTTAAGCGTTTTAGCAGGGTTATAGGTGTTTTTTGACGGTTTTTCACTGTTTTAAAGCGTTTCAGCAGGGTTATTGGTGTTTTTTGACGGTTTTTCACTGTTTTTGAGCGTTTTAGCAGGGTTATTGGTGTTTTTTGACGGTTTTTCACTGTTTTTAAGCGTTTCAGCAGGGTTATAGGTGTTTTTTTGACGGTTTTTTACTGTTTTTAAGCGTTTTAGCAGGGTTATTGGTGTTTTTTGACGGTTTTTCACTGTTTTTAAGCGTTTTAGCAGGGTTATTGGTGTTTTTTGACGTTTTTTCACTGTTTTTAAGCGTTTTAGCAGGGTTATTGGTGTTTTTTGACGGTTTTTCACTGTTTTTAAGCGTTTCAGCAGGGTTATTGGTGTTTTTTGACGGTTTTTCACTGTTTTTAAGCGTTTTAGCAGGGTTATAGGTGTTTTTTGACGGTTTTTCACTGTTTTTAAGCGTTTCAGCAGGGTTATTGGTGTTTTTTGACGGTTTTTCACTGTTTTTAAGCGTTTCAGCAGGGTTATTGGTGTTTTTTGACGGTTTTTCACTGTTTTTAAGCGTTTTAGCAGGGTTATTGGTGTTTTTTGACGGTTTTTCACTGTTTTTAAGCGTTTCAGCAGGGTTATTGGTGTTTTTTGACGGTTTTTCACTGTTTTTAAGCGTTTCAGCAGGGTTATTGGTGTTTTTTGACGGTTTTTCACTGATTTTAAGCGTTTCAGCAGGGTTATTGGTGTTTTTTGACGGTTTTTCACTGTTTTTAAGCGTTTCAGCAGGGTTATTGGTGTTTTTTGACTGTTTTTCACTGTTTTTAAGCGTTTTAGCAGGGTTATTGGTGTTTTTTGACGGGTTTTCACTGTTTTTAAGTGTTTTAGCAGGGTTATTGGTGTTTTTTGACGGTTTTTCACTGTTTTTAAGCGTTTTAGCAGGGTTATTGGTGTTTTTTGACGGTTTTTCACTGTTTTTAAGCGTTTTAGCAGGGTTATAGGTGTTTTTTGACGGTTTTTCACTGTTTTTAAGCGTTTCAGCAGGGTTATTGGTGTTTTTTGACGGTTTTCCACTGTTTTTAAGCGTTTTAGCAGGGTTATTGGTGTTTTTTGACGGTTTTTCACTGTTTTTAAGCGTTTTAGCAGGGTTATAGGTGTTTTTTGACGGTTTTTCACTGTTTTTAAGCGTTTCAGCAGGGTTATTGGTGTTTTTTGACGGTTTTTCACTGTTTTAAGCGTTTTAGCAGGGTTATTGGTGTTTTTTGACGGTTTTTCACTGTTTTTAAGCGTTTTAGCAGGATTATTGGTGTTTTTTGACGGTTTTTCACTGTTTTTAAGCGTTTTAGCAGGGTTATTGGTGTTTTATGACGGTTTTTCACTGTTTTTAAGCGTTTTAGCAGGGTTATTGGTGTTTTTTGACGGTTTTTCACTGTTTTTAAGCGTTTTAGCAGGGTTATTGGTGTTTTTTGACGGTTTTTCACTGTTTTTAAGCGTTTTAGCAGGGTTATAGGTGTTTTTTGACGGTTTTTCACTGTTTTTAAGCGTTTCAGCAGGGTTATTGGTGTTTTTTGACGGTTTTTCACTGTTTTTAAGCGTTTCAGCAGGGTTATTGGTGTTTTTTGACGGTTTTTCACTGTTTTTAAGCGTTTTAGCAGGGTTATAGGTGTTTTTTGACGGTTTTTCACTGTTTTAAAGCGTTTCAGCAGGGTTATAGGTGTTTTTTGACGGTTTTTCACTGTTTTTAAGCGTTTCAGCGGGGTTATTGGTGTTTTTTGACGGTTTTTCACTGTTTTTAAGCGTTTTAGCAGGGTTATTGGTGTTTTTTGACGGTTTTTCACTGTTTTTAAGCGTTTTAGCAGGGTTATTGGTGTTTTTGACGGTTTTTCACTGTTTTTAAGCGTTTTAGCAGGGTTATTGGTGTTTTTTGACGGTTTTTCACTGTTTTTAAGCGTTTTAGCAGGATTATTGGTGTTTTTTGACGGTTTTTCACTGTTTTTAAGCGTTTTAGCAGGGTTATTGGTGTTTTATGACGTTTTTTCACTGTTTTTAAGCGTTTTAGCAGGGTTATTGGTGTTTTTTGACGGTTTTTCACTGTTTTTAAGCGTTTTAGCAGGGTTATTGGTGTTTTTTGACGGTTTTTCACTGTTTTTAAGCGTTTTAGCAGGGTTATAGGTGTTTTTTGACGGTTTTTCACTGTTTTTAAGCGTTTCAGCAGGGTTATTGGTGTTTTTTGACGGTTTTTCACTGTTTTTAAGCGTTTCAGCAGGGTTATTGGTGTTTTTTGACGGTTTTTCACTGTTTTTAAGCGTTTTAGCAGGGTTATAGGTGTTTTTTGACGGTTTTTCACTGTTTTAAAGCGTTTCAGCAGGGTTATTGGTGTTTTTTGACGGTTTTTCACTGTTTTTGAGCGTTTTAGCAGGGTTATTGGTGTTTTTTGACGGTTTTTCACTGTTTTTAAGCGTTTCAGCAGGGTTATAGGTGTTTTTTGACGGTTTTTTACTGTTTTTAAGCGTTTTAGCAGAGTTATTGGTGTTTTTTGACGGTTTTCCACTGTTTTTAAGCGTTTTAGCAGGGTTATTGGTGTTTTTTGACGGTTTTTCACTGTTTTTAAGCGTTTTAGCAGGGTTATAGGTGTTTTTTGACGGTTTTTCACTGTTTTTAAGCGTTTCAGCAGGGTTATTGGTGTTTTTTGACGGTTTTTCACTGTTTTTAAGCGTTTCAGCAGGGTTATTGGTGTTTTTTGACGGTTTTTCACTGTTTTTAAGCGTTTTAGCAGGGTTATAGGTGTTTTTTGACGGTTTTTCACTGTTTTAAAGCGTTTCAGCAGGGTTATTGGTGTTTTTTGACGGTTTTTCACTGTTTTTGAGCGTTTTAGCAGGGTTATTGGTGTTTTTTGACGGTTTTTCACTGTTTTTAAGCGTTTCAGCAGGGTTATAGGTGTTTTTTTGACGGTTTTTTACTGTTTTTAAGCGTTTTAGCAGGGTTATTGGTGTTTTTTGACGGTTTTTCACTGTTTTTAAGCGTTTTAGCAGGGTTATTGGTGTTTTTTGACGTTTTTTCACTGTTTTTAAGCGTTTTAGCAGGGTTATTGGTGTTTTTTGACGGTTTTTCACTGTTTTTAAGCGTTTCAGCAGGGTTATTGGTGTTTTTTGACGGTTTTTCACTGTTTTTAAGCGTTTTAGCAGGGTTATAGGTGTTTTTTGACGGTTTTTCACTGTTTTTAAGCGTTTCAGCAGGGTTATTGGTGTTTTTTGACGGTTTTTCACTGTTTTTAAGCGTTTCAGCAGGGTTATTGGTGTTTTTTGACGGTTTTTCACTGTTTTTAAGCGTTTTAGCAGGGTTATTGGTGTTTTTTGACGGTTTTTCACTGTTTTAAGCGTTTCAGCAGGGTTATTGGTGTTTTTTGACGGTTTTTCACTGTTTTTAAGCGTTTCAGCAGGGTTATTGGTGTTTTTTGACGGTTTTTCACTGATTTTAAGCGTTTCAGCAGGGTTATTGGTGTTTTTTGACGGTTTTTTCACTGTTTTTTAAGCGTTTTCAGCAGGGTTATTGGTGTTTTTTGACTGTTTTTCACTGTTTTTAAGCGTTTTAGCAGGGTTATTGGTGTTTTTTGACGGGTTTTCACTGTTTTTAAGTGTTTTAGCAGGGTTATTGGTGTTTTTTTGACGGTTTTTCACTGTTTTTAAGCGTTTTTAGCAGGGTTATTGGTGTTTTTGACGGTTTTTCACTGTTTTTTAAGCGTTTTAGCAGGGTTATAGGTGTTTTTTGACGGTTTTTCACTGTTTTTAAGCGTTTCAGCAGGGTTATTGGTGTTTTTTGACGGTTTTCCACTGTTTTTAAGCGTTTCAGCAGGGTTATTGGTGTTTTTTGACGGTTTTTCACTGTTTTAAGCGTTTCAGCAGGGTTATTGGTGTTTTTTGACGGTTTTTCACTGTTTTTAAGCGTTTTAGCAGGGTTATTGGTGTTTTTTGACGGTTTTTCACTGTTTTAAGCGTTTTAGCAGGGTTATAGGTGTTTTTTGACGGTTTTTTCACTGTTTTTAAGCGTTTCAGCGGGGTTATTGGTGTTTTTTGACGGTTTTTCACTGTTTTTAAGCGTTTTAGCAGGGTTATTGTGTTTTTTGACTGTTTTTCACTGTTTTTAAGCGTTTTTAGCAGGGTTATTGGTGTTTTTTGACGGTTTTTCACTGTTTTAAAGCGTTTTTAGCGGGGTTATTGGTGTTTTTTGACGGTTTTTCACTGTTTTTAAGCGTTTTAGCAGGGTTATTGGTGTTTTTTGACGGTTTTTCACTGTTTTTAAGCGTTTTAGCAGGGTTATAGGTGTTTTTTGACGGTTTTTCACTGTTTTAAAGCGTTTCAGCAGGGTTATTGGTGTTTTTTGACGGTTTTTCACTGTTTTTAAGCGTTTTAGCAGGGTTATTGGTGTTTTTTGACAGTTTTTCACTGTTTTAAGCGTTTTAGCAGGGTTATTGCTGTTTTTTGACGGTTTTTTCACTGTTTTTAGGGCGTTTCAGCGGGGTTATTGGTGTTTTTGACTGTTTTTCACTGTTTTTAAGCGTTTTAGCAGAGTTATTGGTGTTTTTTTGACGGTTTTTCACTGTTTTTAAAGCGTTTCAGCAGGGTTATAGGTGTTTTTTGACGGTTTTTCACTGTTTTTAAAGCGTTTTAGCAGGATTATTGGTGTTTTTTGACGGTTTTTTCACTGTTTTTAAGCGTTTTAGCAGGGTTATTGGTGTTTTTGACGGTTTTTCACTGTTTTTAAGCGTTTTAGCAGGGTTATAGGTGTTTTTTGACGGTTTTTCACTGTTTTTAAGCGTTTCAGCGGGGTTATTGGTGTTTTTTTGACGGTTTTTCACTGTTTTTAAGCGTTTTAGCAGGGTTATTGGTGTTTTTTGACGGTTTTTCACTGTTTTTAAGCGTTTTAGCAGGGTTATTGGTGTTTTTGACGGTTTTTCACTGTTTTTAAGCGTTTTAGCAGGGTTATTGCTGTTTTTTGACGGTTTTTCACTGTTTTTAAGCGTTTTAGCAGGGTTATAGGTGTTTTTTGACGGTTTTTCACTGTTTTTAAGCGTTTTAGCTGGGTTATTGGTGTTTTTGACGGTTTTTCACTGTTTTTAAGCGTTTCAGCAGGGTTATTGGTGTTTTTTGACGGTTTTTCACTGTTTTTAAGCGTTTTAGCAGGATTATTGGTGTTTTTGACGGTTTTTCACTGTTTTTAAGCGTTTCAGCAGGGTTATTGGTGTTTTTTGACGGTTTTCACTGTTTTTAAGCGTTTTAGCAGGGTTATTGGTGTTTTTTGACGGTTTTTCACTGTTTTTAAGCGTTTCAGCAGGGTTATTGGTGTTTTTTGACGGTTTTTCACT
>NW_027556598.1:0-61796 GCF_964204865.1 Styela clava
GCTAAAACGCTTAAAAACAGTGAAAAACCGTCAAAAAACACCAATAACCCTGCTAAAACGCTTAAAAACAGTGAAAAACCGTCAAAAAACACCAATAACCCTGCTAAAACGCTTAAAAACAGTGAAAAACCGTCAAAAAACACCAATAACCCTGCTAAAACGCTTAAAAACAGTGAAAAACCGTCAAAAAACACCAATAACCCTGCTAAAACGCTTAAAAACAGTGAAAAACCGTCAAAAAACACCAATAACCCTGCTAAAACGCTTAAAAACAGTGAAAAACCGTCAAAAAACACCAATAACCCTGCTAAAACGCTTAAAAACAGTGAAAAACCGTCAAAAAACACCAATAACCCTGCTAAAACGCTTAAAAACAGTGAAAAACCGTCAAAAAACACCAATAACCCTGCTAAAACGCTTAAAAACAGTGAAAAACCGTCAAAAAACACCAATAACCCTGCTAAAACGCTTAAAAACAGTGAAAAACCGTCAAAAAACACCAATAACCCTGCTAAAACGCTTAAAAACAGTGAAAAACCGTCAAAAAACACCAATAACCCTGCTAAAACGCTTAAAAACAGTGAAAAACCGTCAAAAAACACCAATAACCCTGCTAAAACGCTTAAAAACAGTGAAAAACCGTCAAAAAACACCAATAACCCTGCTAAAACGCTTAAAAACAGTGAAAAACCGTCAAAAAACACCAATAACCCTGCTAAAACGCTTAAAAACAGTGAAAAACCGTCAAAAAACACCAATAACCCTGCTAAAACGCTTAAAAACAGTGAAAAACCGTCAAAAAACACCAATAACCCTGCTAAAACGCTTAAAAACAGTGAAAAACCGTCAAAAAACACCAATAACCCTGCTAAAACGCTTAAAAACAGTGAAAAACCGTCAAAAAACACCAATAACCCTGCTAAAACGCTTAAAAACAGTGAAAAACCGTCAAAAAACACCAATAACCCTGCTAAAACGCTTAAAAACAGTGAAAAACCGTCAAAAAACACCAATAACCCTGCTAAAACGCTTAAAAACAGTGAAAAACCGTCAAAAAACACCAATAACCCTGCTAAAACGCTTAAAAACAGTGAAAAACCGTCAAAAAACACCAATAACCCTGCTAAAACGCTTAAAAACAGTGAAAAACCGTCAAAAAACACCAATAACCCTGCTAAAACGCTTAAAAACAGTGAAAAACCGTCAAAAAACACCAATAACCCTGCTAAAACGCTTAAAAACAGTGAAAAACCGTCAAAAAACACCAATAACCCTGCTAAAACGCTTAAAAACAGTGAAAAACCGTCAAAAAACACCAATAACCCTGCTAAAACGCTTAAAAACAGTGAAAAACCGTCAAAAAACACCAATAACCCTGCTAAAACGCTTAAAAACAGTGAAAAACCGTCAAAAAACACCAATAACCCTGCTAAAACGCTTAAAAACAGTGAAAAACCGTCAAAAAACACCAATAACCCTGCTAAAACGCTTAAAAACAGTGAAAAACCGTCAAAAAACACCAATAACCCTGCTAAAACGCTTAAAAACAGTGAAAAACCGTCAAAAAACACCAATAACCCTGCTAAAACGCTTAAAAACAGTGAAAAACCGTCAAAAAACACCAATAACCCTGCTAAAACGCTTAAAAACAGTGAAAAACCGTCAAAAAACACCAATAACCCTGCTAAAACGCTTAAAAACAGTGAAAAACCGTCAAAAAACACCAATAACCCTGCTAAAACGCTTAAAAACAGTGAAAAACCGTCAAAAAACACCAATAACCCTGCTAAAACGCTTAAAAACAGTGAAAAACCGTCAAAAAACACCAATAACCCTGCTAAAACGCTTAAAAACAGTGAAAAACCGTCAAAAAACACCAATAACCCTGCTAAAACGCTTAAAAACAGTGAAAAACCGTCAAAAAACACCAATAACCCTGCTAAAACGCTTAAAAACAGTGAAAAACCGTCAAAAAACACCAATAACCCTGCTAAAACGCTTAAAAACAGTGAAAAACCGTCAAAAAACACCAATAACCCTGCTAAAACGCTTAAAAACAGTGAAAAACCGTCAAAAAACACCAATAACCCTGCTAAAACGCTTAAAAACAGTGAAAAACCGTCAAAAAACACCAATAACCCTGCTAAAACGCTTAAAAACAGTGAAAAACCGTCAAAAAACACCAATAACCCTGCTAAAACGCTTAAAAACAGTGAAAAACCGTCAAAAAACACCAATAACCCTGCTAAAACGCTTAAAAACAGTGAAAAACCGTCAAAAAACACCAATAACCCTGCTAAAACGCTTAAAAACAGTGAAAAACCGTCAAAAAACACCAATAACCCTGCTAAAACGCTTAAAAACAGTGAAAAACCGTCAAAAAACACCAATAACCCTGCTAAAACGCTTAAAAACAGTGAAAAACCGTCAAAAAACACCAATAACCCTGCTAAAACGCTTAAAAACAGTGAAAAACCGTCAAAAAACACCAATAACCCTGCTAAAACGCTTAAAAACAGTGAAAAACCGTCAAAAAACACCAATAACCCTGCTAAAACGCTTAAAAACAGTGAAAAACCGTCAAAAAACACCAATAACCCTGCTAAAACGCTTAAAAACAGTGAAAAACCGTCAAAAAACACCAATAACCCTGCTAAAACGCTTAAAAACAGTGAAAAACCGTCAAAAAACACCAATAACCCTGCTAAAACGCTTAAAAACAGTGAAAAACCGTCAAAAAACACCAATAACCCTGCTAAAACGCTTAAAAACAGTGAAAAACCGTCAAAAAACACCAATAACCCTGCTAAAACGCTTAAAAACAGTGAAAAACCGTCAAAAAACACCAATAACCCTGCTAAAACGCTTAAAAACAGTGAAAAACCGTCAAAAAACACCAATAACCCTGCTAAAACGCTTAAAAACAGTGAAAAACCGTCAAAAAACACCAATAACCCTGCTAAAACGCTTAAAAACAGTGAAAAACCGTCAAAAAACACCAATAACCCTGCTAAAACGCTTAAAAACAGTGAAAAACCGTCAAAAAACACCAATAACCCTGCTAAAACGCTTAAAAACAGTGAAAAACCGTCAAAAAACACCAATAACCCTGCTAAAACGCTTAAAAACAGTGAAAAACCGTCAAAAAACACCAATAACCCTGCTAAAACGCTTAAAAACAGTGAAAAACCGTCAAAAAACACCAATAACCCTGCTAAAACGCTTAAAAACAGTGAAAAACCGTCAAAAAACACCAATAACCCTGCTAAAACGCTTAAAAACAGTGAAAAACCGTCAAAAAACACCAATAACCCTGCTAAAACGCTTAAAAACAGTGAAAAACCGTCAAAAAACACCAATAACCCTGCTAAAACGCTTAAAAACAGTGAAAAACCGTCAAAAAACACCAATAACCCTGCTAAAACGCTTAAAAACAGTGAAAAACCGTCAAAAAACACCAATAACCCTGCTAAAACGCTTAAAAACAGTGAAAAACCGTCAAAAAACACCAATAACCCTGCTAAAACGCTTAAAAACAGTGAAAAACCGTCAAAAAACACCAATAACCCTGCTAAAACGCTTAAAAACAGTGAAAAACCGTCAAAAAACACCAATAACCCTGCTAAAACGCTTAAAAACAGTGAAAAACCGTCAAAAAACACCAATAACCCTGCTAAAACGCTTAAAAACAGTGAAAAACCGTCAAAAAACACCAATAACCCTGCTAAAACGCTTAAAAACCGTCAAAAAACACCAATAACCCTGCTAAAACGCTTAAAAACAGTGAAAAACCGTCAAAAAACACCAATAACCCTGCTAAAACGCTTAAAAACAGTGAAAAACCGTCAAAAAACACCAATAACCCTGCTAAAACGCTTAAAAACAGTGAAAAACCGTCAAAAAACACCAATAACCCTGCTAAAACGCTTAAAAACAGTGAAAAACCGTCAAAAAACACCAATAACCCTGCTAAAACGCTTAAAAACAGTGAAAAACCGTCAAAAAACACCAATAACCCTGCTAAAACGCTTAAAAACAGTGAAAAACCGTCAAAAAACACCAATAACCCTGCTAAAACGCTTAAAAACAGTGAAAAACCGTCAAAAAACACCAATAACCCTGCTAAAACGCTTAAAAACAGTGAAAAACCGTCAAAAAACACCAATAACCCTGCTAAAACGCTTAAAAACAGTGAAAAACCGTCAAAAAACACCAATAACCCTGCTAAAACGCTTAAAAACAGTGAAAAACCGTCAAAAAACACCAATAACCCTGCTAAAACGCTTAAAAACAGTGAAAAACCGTCAAAAAACACCAATAACCCTGCTAAAACGCTTAAAAACAGTGAAAAACCGTCAAAAAACACCAATAACCCTGCTAAAACGCTTAAAAACAGTGAAAAACCGTCAAAAAACACCAATAACCCTGCTAAAACGCTTAAAAACAGTGAAAAACCGTCAAAAAACACCAATAACCCTGCTAAAACGCTTAAAAACAGTGAAAAACCGTCAAAAAACACCAATAACCCTGCTAAAACGCTTAAAAACAGTGAAAAACCGTCAAAAAACACCAATAACCCTGCTAAAACGCTTAAAAACAGTGAAAAACCGTCAAAAAACACCAATAACCCTGCTAAAACGCTTAAAAACAGTGAAAAACCGTCAAAAAACACCAATAACCCTGCTAAAACGCTTAAAAACAGTGAAAAACCGTCAAAAAACACCAATAACCCTGCTAAAACGCTTAAAAACAGTGAAAAACCGTCAAAAAACACCAATAACCCTGCTAAAACGCTTAAAAACAGTGAAAAACCGTCAAAAAACACCAATAACCCTGCTAAAACGCTTAAAAACAGTGAAAAACCGTCAAAAAACACCAATAACCCTGCTAAAACGCTTAAAAACAGTGAAAAACCGTCAAAAAACACCAATAACCCTGCTAAAACGCTTAAAAACAGTGAAAAACCGTCAAAAAACACCAATAACCCTGCTAAAACGCTTAAAAACAGTGAAAAACCGTCAAAAAACACCAATAACCCTGCTAAAACGCTTAAAAACAGTGAAAAACCGTCAAAAAACACCAATAACCCTGCTAAAACGCTTAAAAACAGTGAAAAACCGTCAAAAAACACCAATAACCCTGCTAAAACGCTTAAAAACAGTGAAAAACCGTCAAAAAACACCAATAACCCTGCTAAAACGCTTAAAAACAGTGAAAAACCGTCAAAAAACACCAATAACCCTGCTAAAACGCTTAAAAACAGTGAAAAACCGTCAAAAAACACCAATAACCCTGCTAAAACGCTTAAAAACAGTGAAAAACCGTCAAAAAACACCAATAACCCTGCTAAAACGCTTAAAAACAGTGAAAAACCGTCAAAAAACACCAATAACCCTGCTAAAACGCTTAAAAACAGTGAAAAACCGTCAAAAAACACCAATAACCCTGCTAAAACGCTTAAAAACAGTGAAAAACCGTCAAAAAACACCAATAACCCTGCTAAAACGCTTAAAAACAGTGAAAAACCGTCAAAAAACACCAATAACCCTGCTAAAACGCTTAAAAACAGTGAAAAACCGTCAAAAAACACCAATAACCCTGCTAAAACGCTTAAAAACAGTGAAAAACCGTCAAAAAACACCAATAACCCTGCTAAAACGCTTAAAAACAGTGAAAAACCGTCAAAAAACACCAATAACCCTGCTAAAACGCTTAAAAACAGTGAAAAACCGTCAAAAAACACCAATAACCCTGCTAAAACGCTTAAAAACAGTGAAAAACCGTCAAAAAACACCAATAACCCTGCTAAAACGCTTAAAAACAGTGAAAAACCGTCAAAAAACACCAATAACCCTGCTAAAACGCTTAAAAACAGTGAAAAACCGTCAAAAAACACCAATAACCCTGCTAAAACGCTTAAAAACAGTGAAAAACCGTCAAAAAACACCAATAACCCTGCTAAAACGCTTAAAAACAGTGAAAAACCGTCAAAAAACACCAATAACCCTGCTAAAACGCTTAAAAACAGTGAAAAACCGTCAAAAAACACCAATAACCCTGCTAAAACGCTTAAAAACAGTGAAAAACCGTCAAAAAACACCAATAACCCTGCTAAAACGCTTAAAAACAGTGAAAAACCGTCAAAAAACACCAATAACCCTGCTAAAACGCTTAAAAACAGTGAAAAACCGTCAAAAAACACCAATAACCCTGCTAAAACGCTTAAAAACAGTGAAAAACCGTCAAAAAACACCAATAACCCTGCTAAAACGCTTAAAAACAGTGAAAAACCGTCAAAAAACACCAATAACCCTGCTAAAACGCTTAAAAACAGTGAAAAACCGTCAAAAAACACCAATAACCCTGCTAAAACGCTTAAAAACAGTGAAAAACCGTCAAAAAACACCAATAACCCTGCTAAAACGCTTAAAAACAGTGAAAAACCGTCAAAAAACACCAATAACCCTGCTAAAACGCTTAAAAACAGTGAAAAACCGTCAAAAAACACCAATAACCCTGCTAAAACGCTTAAAAACAGTGAAAAACCGTCAAAAAACACCAATAACCCTGCTAAAACGCTTAAAAACAGTGAAAAACCGTCAAAAAACACCAATAACCCTGCTAAAACGCTTAAAAACAGTGAAAAACCGTCAAAAAACACCAATAACCCTGCTAAAACGCTCAAAAACAGTGAAAAACCGTAAAAAAACACCAATAACCCTGCTAAAACGCTTAAAAACAGTGAAAAACCGTCAAAAAACACCAATAACCCTGCTAAAACGCTTAAAAACAGTGAAAACCCGTCAAAAAACACCAATAACCCTGCTAAAACGCTTAAAAACAGTGAAAAACCGTCAAAAAACACCAATAACCCTGCTAAACGCTTAAAAACAGTGAAAAACCGTCAAAAAACACCAATAACCCTGCTAAAACGCTTAAAAACAGTGAAAAACCGTCAAAAAACACCAATAATCCTGCTAAAACGCTTGAAAACAGTGAAAAACCGTCAAAAAACACCAATAACCCTGCTAAAACGCTTAAAAACAGTGAAAAACCGTCAAAAAACACCAATAACCCTGCTAAAACGCTTGAAAACAGTGAAAAACCGTCAAAAAACACCAATAACCCTGCTAAAACGCTTAAAAACAGTGAAAAACCGTCAAAAAACACCAATAACCCTGCTAAAACGCTTAAAAACAGTGAAAAACCGTCAAAAAACACCAATAACCCTGCTAAAACGCTTAAAAACAGTGAAAAACCGTCAAAAAACACCAATAACCCTGCTAAAACGCTTAAAAACAGTGAAAAACCGTCAAAAAACACCAATAACCCTGCTAAAACGCTTAAAAACAGTGAAAAACCGTCAAAAAACACCAATAACCCTGCTAAAACGCTTAAAAACAGTGAAAAACCGTCAAAAAACACCAATAACCCTGCTAAAACGCTTAAAAACAGTGAAAAACCGTCAAAAAACACCAATAACACTGCTAAAACGCTTAAAAACAGTGAAAAACCGTCAAAAAACACCAATAACCCTGCTAAAACGCTTAAAAACAGTGAAAAACCGTCAAAAAACACCAATAACCCTGCTAAAACGCTTAAAAACAGTGAAAAACCGTCAAAAAACACCAATAACCCTGCTAAAACGCTTAAAAACAGTGAAAAACCGTCAAAAAACACCAATAACCCTGCTAAAACGCTTAAAAACAGTGAAAAACCGTCAAAAAACACCAATAACCCTGCTAAAACGCTTAAAAACAGTGAAAAACCGTCAAAAAACACCAATAACCCTGCTAAAACGCTTAAAAACAGTGAAAAACCGTCAAAAAACACCAATAACCCTGCTAAAACGCTTAAAAACAGTGAAAAACCGTCAAAAAACACCAATAACCCTGCTAAAACGCTTAAAAACAGTGAAAAACCGTCAAAAAACACCAATAACCCTGCTAAAACGCTTAAAAACAGTGAAAAACCGTCAAAAAACACCAATAACCCTGCTAAAACGCTTAAAAACCGTCAAAAAACACCAATAACCCTGCTAAAACGCTTAAAAACAGTGAAAAACCGTCAAAAAACACCAATAACCCTGCTAAAACGCTTAAAAACAGTGAAAAACCGTCAAAAAACACCAATAACCCTGCTAAAACGCTTAAAAACAGTGAAAAACCGTCAAAAAACACCAATAACCCTGCTAAAACGCTTAAAAACAGTGAAAAACCGTCAAAAAACACCAATAACCCTGCTAAAACGCTTAAAAACAGTGAAAAACCGTCAAAAAACACCAATAACCCTGCTAAAATGCTTAAAAACAGTGAAAAACCGTCAAAAAACACCAATAACCCTGCTAAAACGCTTAAAAACAGTGAAAAACCGTCAAAAAACACCAATAACCCTGCTAAAACGCTTAAAAACAGTGAAAAACCGTCAAAAAACACCAATAACCCTGCTAAAACGCTCAAAAACAGTGAAAAACCGTAAAAAAACACCAATAACCCTGCTAAAACGCTTAAAAACAGTGAAAAACCGTCAGAAAACACCAATAACCCTGCTGAAACGCTTAAAAACAGTGAAAAACCGTCAAAAAACA
Organism: Styela clava; assembly: GCF_964204865.1. Classification (NCBI taxonomy): domain Eukaryota; kingdom Metazoa; phylum Chordata; class Ascidiacea; order Stolidobranchia; family Styelidae; genus Styela; species Styela clava. The sequence goes on from NW_027556598.1 coordinate 8,588, forward strand.
CCAATAACCCTGCTAAAACGCTTAAAAACAGTGAAAAACCGTCAAAAAACACCAATAACCCTGCTAAAACGCTTAAAAACAGTGAAAAACCGTCAAAAAACACCAATAACCCTGCTAAAACGCTTAAAAACAGTGAAAAACCGTCAAAAAACACCAATAACCCTGCTAAAACGCTTAAAAACAGTGAAAAGCCGTCAAAAAACACCAATAACCCTGCTAAAACGCTTAAAAACAGTGAAAAACCGTCAAAAAACACCAATAACCCTGCTGAAACGCTTAAAAACAGTGAAAAACCGTCAAAAAACACCAATAACCCTGCTAAAACGATTAAAAACAGTGATAAACCGTCAAAAAACACCAATAACCCTGCTAAAACGCTTAAAAACAGTGAAAAACCGTCAAAAAACACCAATAACCCTGCTAAAACGCTTAAAAACAGTGAAAAACCGTCAAAAAACACCAATAACCCTGCTAAAACGCTTAAAAACAGTGAAAAACCGTCAAAAAACACCAATAACCCTGCTAAAACGCTTAAAAACAGTGAAAAACCGTCAAAAAACACCAATAACCCTGCTAAAACGCTTAAAAACAGTGAAAAACCGTCAAAAAACACCAATAACCCTGCTAAAACGCCTAAAAACAGTGAAAAACCGTCAAAAAACACCAATAACCCTGCTAAAACGCTTAAAAACAGTGAAAAACCGTCAAAAAACCCCAATAACCCTGCTAAAACGCTTAAAAACAGTGAAAAACAGTAGAAAAACACCAATAACCCTGCTAAAACGCTTAAAAACAGTGAAAAACCGTCAAAAAACACCAATAACCATGCTAAAACGCTTAAAAACAGTGAAAAACCGTCAAAAAACACCAATAACCCTGCTAAAACGCTTAAAAACAGTGAAAAACCGTCAAAAAACACCAATATCCCTGCTAAAACGCTTAAAAACAGTGAAAAACCGTCAAAAAACACCAATAACCCTGCTAAAACGCTTAAAAACAGTGAAAAACCGTCAAAAAACACCAATAACCCTGCTAAAACGCTTAAAAACAGTGAAAAACCGTCAAAAAACACCAATAACCCTGCTAAAACGCTTAAAAACAGTGAAAAACCGTCAAAAAACACCAATAACCCTGCTAAAACGCTTAAAAACAGTGAAAAACCGTCAAAAAACACTAATAACCCTGCTAAAACGCTTAAAAACAGTGAAAAACCGTCAAAAAACACCAAATAACCCTGCTAAAACGCTTAAAAACAGTGAAAAACCGCAAAAAACACCAATAACCCTGCTAAAACGCTTAAAAACAGTGAAAAACCGTCAAAAAACACCAATAACCCTGCTAAAACGCTTAAAAACAGTGAAAAACCGTCAAAAAACACCAATAACCCTGCTAAAACGCTTAAAAACAGTGAAAAACCGTCAAAAAACACCAATAACCCTGCTAAAACGCTTAAAAACAGTGAAAAACCGTCAAAAAACACCAATAACCCTGCTAAAACGCTTAAAAACAGTGAAAAACCGTCAAAAAACACCAATAACCCTGCTAAAACGCTTAAAAACAGTGAAAAACCGTCAAAAAACACCAATAACCCTGCTAAAACGCTTAAAAACAGTGAAAAACCGTCAAAAAACACCAATAACCCTGCTAAAACGCTTAAAAACAGTGAAAAACCGTCAAAAAACACCAATAACCCTGCTAAAACGCTTAAAAACAGTGAAAAACCGTCAAAAAACACCAATAACCCTGCTAAAACGCTTAAAAACAGTGATAAACCGTCAAAAAACACCAATAACCCTGCTAAAACGCTTAAAAACAGTGAAAAACCGTCAAAAACACCAATAACCCTGCTAAAACGCTTAAAAACAGTGAAAAACCGTCAAAAAACACCAATAACCCTGCTAAAACGCTTAAAAACAGTGAAAAACCGTCAAAAAACACCAATAACCCTGCTAAAACGCTTAAAAACAGTGAAAAACCGTCAAAAAACACCAATAACCCTGCTAAAACGCTTAAAAACAGTGAAAAACCGTCAAAAAACACCAATAACCCTGCTAAAACGCTTAAAAACAGTGAAAAACCGTCAAAAAACACCAATAACCCTGCTAAAACGCTTAAAAACAGTGAAAAACCGTCAAAAAACACCAATAACCCTGCTAAAACGCTTAAAAACAGTGAAAAACCGTCAAAAAACACCAATAACCCTGCTAAAACGCTTAAAAACAGTGAAAAACCGTCAAAAAACACCAATAACCCTGCTAAAACGCTTAAAAACAGTGAAAAACCGTCAAAAAACACCAATAACCCTGCTAAAACGCTTAAAAACAGTGAAAAACCGTCAAAAAACACCAATAACCCTGCTAAAACGCTTAAAAACAGTGAAAAACCGTCAAAAAACACCAATAACCCTGCTGAAACGCTTAAAAACAGTGAAAAACCGTCAAAAAACACCTATAACCCTGCTAAAACGCTTAAAAACAGTGAAAAACCGTCAAAAAACACCAATAACCCTGCTAAAACGCTTAAAAACAGTGAAAAACCGTCAAAAAACACCAATAACCCTGCTAAAACGCTTAAAAACAGTGAAAAACCGTCATAAAACACCAATAACCCTGCTAAAACGCTTAAAAACAGTGAAAAACCGTCAAAAACACCAATAATCCTGCTAAAACGCTTAAAAACAGTGAAAACCGTCAAAAAACACCAATATCCCTGCTAAAACGCTTAAAAACAGTGAAAAACCGTCAAAAAACACCAATAACCCTGCTAAAACGCTTAAAAACAGTGAAAAACCGTCAAAAAACACCAATAACCCTGCTGAAACGCTTAAAAACAGTGAAAAACCGTCAAAAAACACCAATAACCCTGCTGAAACGCTTAAAAACAGTGAAAAACCGTCAAAAAACACCAATAACCCTGCTAAAACGCTTAAAAACAGTGAAAAACCGTCAAAAAACACCAATAACCCTGCTGAAACGCTTAAAAACAGTGAAAAACCGTCAAAAAACACCAATAATCCTGCTAAAACGCTTAAAAACAGTGAAAAACCGTCAAAAAACACCAATAACCCTGCTGAAACGCTTAAAAACAGTGAAAAACCGTCAAAAAACACCAATAACCCAGCTAAAACGCTTAAAAACAGTGAAAAACCGTCAAAAAACACCTATAACCCTGCTAAAACGCTTAAAAACAGTGAAAAACCGTCAAAAAACAGCAATAACCCTGCTAAAACGCTTAAAAACAGTGAAAAACCGTCAAAAAACACCAATAACCCTGCTAAAACGCTTAAAAACAGTGAAAAACCGTCAAAAAACACCAATAACCCTGCTAAAACGCTTAAAAACAGTGAAAAACCGTCAAAAAACACCAATAACCCCGCTGAAACGCTTAAAAACAGTGAAAAACCGTCAAAAAACACCTATAACCCTGCTAAAACGCTTAAAAACAGTGAAAAACCGTCAAAAAACACCAATAACCCTGCTAAAACGCTTAAAAACAGTGAAAAACCGTCAAAAAACACCAATAATCCTGCTAAAACGCTTAAAAACAGTGAAAAACCGTCAAAAAACACCTATAACCCTGCTGAAACGCTTAAAAACAGTGAAAAACCGTCAAAAAACACCAATAACTCTGCTAAAACGCTTAAAAACAGTGAAAAACAGTCAAAAAACACCAATAACCCCGCTGAAACGCCTAAAAACAGTGAAAAACCGTCAAAAAACAGCAATAACCCTGCTAAAACGCTTAAAAACAGTGAAAAACTGTCAAAAAACACCAATAACCCTGCTAAAACGCTTAAAAACAGTGAAAAACCGTCAAAAAACACCAATAACCCTGCTGAAACGCTTTAAAACAGTGAAAAACCGTCAAAAAACACCTATAACCCTGCTAAAACGCTTAAAAACAGTGAAAAACCGTCAAAAAACACCAATAACCCTGCTAAAACGCTTAAAAACAGTGAAAAACCGTCAAAAAACACCAATAACCCCGCTAAAACGCTTTAAAACAGTGAAAAACCGTCAAAAAACACCAATAACCCTGCTAAAACGCTTAAAAACAGTGAAAAACAGTCAAAAAACACCAATAACCCTGCTAAAACGCTTAAAAACAGTGAAAAACCGTCAAAAAACACCAATAACCCCGCTGAAACGCTTAAAAACAGTGAAAAACCGTCAAAAAACACCTATAACCCTGCTAAAACGCTTAAAAACAGTGAAAAACCGTCAAAAAACACCAATAACCCTGCTAAAACGCTTAAAAACAGTGAAAAACCGTCAAAAAACACCAATAACCCTGCTGAAACGCTTAAAAACAGTGAAAAACCGTCAAAAAACACCAATAACCCTGCTGAAACGCTTAAAAACAGTGAAAAACCGTCAAAAAACACCAATAACCCTGCTGAAACGCTTAAAAACAGTGAAAAACCGTCAAAAAACACCAATAACCCTGCTAAAACGCTTAAAAACAGTGAAAAACCGTCAAAAAACACCAATAACTCTGCTGAAACGCTTAAAAACAGTGAAAAACCGTCAAAAAACACCAATAACCCTGCTAAAACGCTTAAAAACAGTGAAAAACCGTCAAAAAACACCAATAACCCTGCTAAAACGCTTAAAAACAGTGAAAAACCGTCAAAAAACACCAATAACCCTGCTAAAACGCTTAAAAACAGTGGAAAAACGTCAAAAAACACCAATAACCCTGCTAAAACGCTTAAAAACAGTGAAAAACCGTCAAAAAACACCAATAACCCTGCTAAAACGCTTAAAAACAGTAAAAAACCGTCAAAAAACACCTATAACCCTGCTGAAACGCTTAAAAACAGTGAAAAACCGTCAAAAAACACCAATAACCCTGCTGAAACGCTTAAAAACAGTGAAAAACCGTCAAAAAACACGAATAACCCTGCTGAAACGCTTAAAAACAGTGAAAAACCGTCAAAAAACACCAATAACCCTGCTGAAACGCTTAAAAACAGTGAAAAACCGTCATAAAACACCAATAACCCTGCTGAAACGCTTAAAAACAGTGAAAAACCGTCAAAAAACACCAATAACCCAGCTAAAACGCTTAAAAACAGTGAAAAACCGTCAAAAAACACCTATAACCCTGCTAAAACGCTTAAAAACAGTGAAAAACCGTCAAAAAACAGCAATAACCCTGCTAAAACGCTTAAAAACAGTGAAAAACCGTCAAAAAACACCAATAACCCTGCTAAAACTCTTAAAAACAGTGAAAAACCGTCAAAAAACACCAATAACCCTGCTAAAACGCTTAAAAACAGTGAAAAACCGTCAAAAAACACCAATAACCCCGCTGAAACGCTTAAAAACAGTGAAAAACCGTCAAAAAACACCTATAACCCTGCTAAAACGCTAAAAAACAGTGAAAAACCGTCAAAAAACACCAATAACCCTGCTAAAACGCTTAAAAATAGTGAAAAACCGTCAAAAAACACCAATAACACTGCTAAAACGCTTAAAAACAGTGAAAAACCGTCAAAAAACACCTATAACCCTGCTGAAACGCTTAAAAACAGTGAAAAACCTTCAAAAAACACCAATAACTCTGCTAAAACGCTTAAAAACAGTGAAAAACAGTCAAAAAACACCAATAACCCCGCTGAAACGCTTAAAAACAGTGAAAACCCGTCAAAAAACAGCAATAACCCTGCTAAAACGCTTAAAAACAGTGAAAAACCGTCAAAAAACACCAATAACCCTGCTGAAACGCTTAAAAACAGTGAAAAACCGTCAAAAAACACCAATAACCCTGCTAAAACGCTTAAAAACAGTGAAAAACCGTCAAAAAACACCAATAACCCCGCTGAAACGCTTAAAAACAGTGAAAAACCTTCAAAAAACACCTATAACCCTGCTAAAACGCTTAAAAACAGTGAAAAACCGTCAAAAAACACCAATAACCCTGCTAAAACGCTTAAAAACAGTGAAAAACCGTCAAAAAACACCAATAACCCTGCTGAAACGCTTAAAAACAGTGAAAAACCGTCAAAAAACACCAATAACCCTGCTGAAACGCTTAAAAACAGTGAAAAACCGTCAAAAAACACCAATAACCCTGCTGAAACGCTTAAAAACAGTGAAAAACCGTCAAAAAACACCAATAACCCTGCTAAAACGCTTAAAAACAGTGAAAAACCGTCAAAAAACACCAATAACTCTGCTGAAACGCTTAAAAACAGTGAAAAACCGTCAAAAAACACCAATAACCCTGCTAAAACGCTTAAAAACAGTGAAAAACCGTCAAAAAACACCAATAACCCTGCTAAAACGCTTAAAAACAGTGAAAAACCGTCAAAAAACACCAATAACCCTGCTAAAACGCTTAAAAACAGTGAAAAAACGTCAAAAAACACCAATAACCCTGCTAAAACGCTTAAAAACAGTGAAAAACCGTCAAAAAACACCAATAACCCTGCTAAAACGCTTAAAAACAGTAAAAAACCGTCAAAAAACACCTATAACCCTGCTGAAACGCTTAAAAACAGTGAAAAACCGTCAAAAAACACCAATAACCCTGCTGAAACGCTTAAAAACAGTGAAAAACCGTCAAAAAACACGAATAACCCTGCTGAAACGCTTAAAAACAGTGAAAAACCGTCAAAAAACACCAATAACCCTGCTGAAACGCTTAAAAACAGTGAAAAACCGTCATAAAACACCAATAACCCTGCTGAAACGCTTAAAAACAGTGAAAAACCGTCAAAAAACACCAATAACCCAGCTAAAACGCTTAAAAACAGTGAAAAACCGTCAAAAAACACCTATAACCCTGCTAAAACGCTTAAAAACAGTGAAAAACCGTCAAAAAACAGCAATAACCCTGCTAAAACGCTTAAAAACAGTGAAAAACCGTCAAAAAACACCAATAACCCTGCTAAAACGCTTAAAAACAGTGAAAAACCGTCAAAAAACACCAATAACCCTGCTAAAACGCTTAAAAACAGTGAAAAACCGTCAAAAAACACCAATAACCCCGCTGAAACGCTTAAAAACAGTGAAAAACCGTCAAAAAACACCTATAACCCTGCTAAAACGCTAAAAAACAGTGAAAAACCGTCAAAAAACACCAATAACCCTGCTAAAACGCTTAAAAACAGTGAAAAACCGTCAAAAAACACCAATAACACTGCTAAAACGCTTAAAAACAGTGAAAAACCGTCAAAAAACACCTATAACCCTGCTGAAACGCTTAAAAACAGTGAAAAACCTTCAAAAAACACCAATAACTCTGCTAAAACGCTTAAAAACAGTGAAAAACAGTCAAAAAACACCAATAACCCCGCTGAAACGCTTAAAAACAGTGAAAACCCGTCAAAAAACAGCAATAACCCTGCTAAAACGCTTAAAAACAGTGAAAAACCGTCAAAAAACACCAATAACCCTGCTAAAACGCTTAAAAACAGTAAAAAACCGTCAAAAAACACCAATAACCCTGCTGAAACGCTTTAAAACAGTGAAAAACCGTCAAAAAACACCTATAACCCTGCTAAAACGCTTAAAAACAGTGAAAAACCGTCAAAAAACACCAATAACCCTGCTGAAACGCTTAAAAACAGTGAAAAACCGTCAAAAAACACCAATAACCCTGCTGAAACGCTTAAAAACAGTGAAAAACCGTCAAAAAACACCTATAACCCTGCTAAAACGCTTAAAAACAGTGAAAAACCGTCAAAAAACACTAATAACCCTGCTAAAACGCTTAAAAACAGTGAAAAACCGTCAAAAAACACCAATAACCCTGCTAAAACGCTTAAAAACAGTGAAAAACCGTCAAAAAACACCAATAACCCTGCTAAAACGCTCAAAAACAGTGAAAAACCGTCAAAAAACACCAATAACCCTGCTGAAACGCTTTAAAACAGTGAAAAACCGTCAAAAAACACCTATAACCCTGCTAAAACGCTTAAAAACAGTGAAAAACCGTCAAAAAACACCAATAACCCTGCTGAAACGCTTAAAAACAGTGAAAAACCGTCAAAAAACACCAATAACCCTGCTGAAACGCTTAAAAACAGTGAAAAACCGTCAAAAAACACCTATAACCCTGCTAAAACGCTTAAAAACAGTGAAAAACCGTCAAAAAACACCAATAACCCTGCTAAAACGCTTAAAAACAGTGAAAAACCGTCAAAAAACACCAATAACCCTGCTAAAACGCTTAAAAACAGTGAAAAACCGTCATAAAACACCAATAACCCTGCTAAAACGCTTAAAAACAGTGAAAAACCGTCAAAAAACACCAATAATCCTGCTAAAACGCTTAAAAACAGTGAAAAACCGTCAAAAAACACCAATAACCCTGCTAAAACGCTTAAAAACAGTGAAAAACCGTCAAAAAACACCAATAACCCTGCTAAAACGCTTAAAAACAGTGAAAAACCGTCAAAAAACACCAATAACCCTGCTGAAACGCTTAAAAACAGTGAAAAACCGTCAAAAAACACCAATAACCCTGCTGAAACGCTTAAAAACAGTGAAAAACCGTCAAAAAACACCAATAACCCTGCTAAAACGCTTAAAAACAGTGAAAAACCGTCAAAAAACACCAATAACCCTGCTGAAACGCTTAAAAACAGTGAAAAACCGTCAAAAAACACCAATAATCCTGCTAAAACGCTTAAAAACAGTGAAAAACCGTCAAAAAACACCAATAACCCTGCTGAAACGCTTAAAAACAGTGAAAAACCGTCATAAAACACCAATAACCCTGCTGAAACGCTTAAAAACAGTGAAAAACCGTCAAAAAACACCAATAACCCAGCTAAAACGCTTAAAAACAGTGAAAAACCGTCAAAAAACACCTATAACCCTGCTAAAACGCTTAAAAACAGTGAAAAACCGTCAAAAAACAGCAATAACCCTGCTAAAACGCTTAAAAACAGTGAAAAACCGTCAAAAAACACCAATAACCCTGCTAAAACGCTTAAAAACAGTGAAAAACCGTCAAAAAACACCAATAACCCTGCTAAAACGCTTAAAAACAGTGAAAAACCGTCAAAAAACACCAATAACCCCGCTGAAACGCTTAAAAACAGTGAAAAACCGTCAAAAAACACCTATAACCCTGCTAAAACGCTAAAAAACAGTGAAAAACCGTCAAAAAACACCAATAACCCTGCTAAAACGCTTAAAAACAGTGAAAAACCGTCAAAAAACACCAATAACACTGCTAAAACGCTTAAAAACAGTGAAAAACCGTCAAAAAACACCTATAACCCTGCTGAAACGCTTAAAAACAGTGAAAAACCGTCAAAAAACACCAATAACTCTGCTAAAACGCTTAAAAACAGTGAAAAACAGTCAAAAAACACCAATAACCCCGCTGAAACGCTTAAAAACAGTGAAAAACCGTCAAAAAACAGCAATAACCCTGCTAAAACGCTTAAAAACAGTGAAAAACCGTCAAAAAACACCAATAACCCTGCTAAAACGCTTAAAAACAGTAAAAAACCGTCAAAAAACACCAATAACCCTGCTGAAACGCTTTAAAACAGTGAAAAACCGTCAAAAAACACCTATAACCCTGCTAAAACGCTTAAAAACAGTGAAAAACCGTCAAAAAACACCAATAACCCTGCTGAAACGCTTAAAAACAGTGAAAAACCGTCAAAAAACACCAATAACCCTGCTGAAACGCTTAAAAACAGTGAAAAACCGTCAAAAAACACCTATAACCCTGCTAAAACGCTTAAAAACAGTGAAAAACCGTCAAAAAACACCAATAACTCTGCTAAAACGCTTAAAAACAGTGAAAAACAGTCAAAAAACACCAATAACCCCGCTGAAACGCTTAAAAACAGTGAAAAACCGTCAAAAAACAGCAATAACCCTGCTAAAACGCTTAAAAACAGTGAAAAACCGTCAAAAAACACCAATAACCCTGCTAAAACGCTTAAAAACAGTAAAAAACCGTCAAAAAACACCAATAACCCTGCTGAAACGCTTTAAAACAGTGAAAAACCGTCAAAAAACACCTATAACCCTGCTAAAACGCTTAAAAACAGTGAAAAACCGTCAAAAAACACCAATAACCCTGCTGAAACGCTTAAAAACAGTGAAAAACCGTCAAAAAACACCAATAACCCTGCTGAAACGCTTAAAAACAGTGAAAAACCGTCAAAAAACACCTATAACCCTGCTAAAACGCTTAAAAACAGTGAAAAACCGTCAAAAAACACTAATAACCCTGCTAAAACGCTTAAAAACAGTGAAAAACCGTCAAAAAACACCAATAACCCTGCTAAAACGCTTAAAAACAGTGAAAAACCGTCAAAAAACACCAATAACCCTGCTAAAACGCTCAAAAACAGTGAAAAACCGTCAAAAAACACCAATAACCCTGCTGAAACGCTTTAAAACAGTGAAAAACCGTCAAAAAACACCTATAACCCTGCTAAAACGCTTAAAAACAGTGAAAAACCGTCAAAAAACACCAATAACCCTGCTGAAACGCTTAAAAACAGTGAAAAACCGTCAAAAAACACCAATAACCCTGCTGAAACGCTTAAAAACAGTGAAAAACCGTCAAAAAACACCAATAACCCTGCTAAAACGCTTAAAAACAGTGAAAAACCGTCAAAAAACACCAATAACCCTGCTAAAACGCTTAAAAACAGTGAAAAACCGTCAAAAAACACCAATAACCCTGCTGAAACGCTTAAAAACAGTGAAAAACCGTCAAAAAACACCAATAATCCTGCTAAAACGCTTAAAAACAGTGAAAAACCGTCAAAAAACACCAATAACCCTGCTGAAACGCTTAAAAACAGTGAAAAACCGTCATAAAACACCAATAACCCTGCTGAAACGCTTAAAAACAGTGAAAAACCGTCAAAAAACACCAATAACCCAGCTAAAACGCTTAAAAACAGTGAAAAACCGTCAAAAAACACCTATAACCCTGCTAAAACGCTTAAAAACAGTGAAAAACCGTCAAAAAACAGCAATAACCCTGCTAAAACGCTTAAAAACAGTGAAAAACCGTCAAAAAACACCAATAACCCTGCTAAAACGCTTAAAAACAGTGAAAAACCGTCAAAAAACACCAATAACCCTGCTAAAACGCTTAAAAACAGTGAAAAACCGTCAAAAAACACCAATAACCCCGCTGAAACGCTTAAAAACAGTGAAAAACCGTCAAAAAACACCTATAACCCTGCTAAAACGCTAAAAAACAGTGAAAAACCGTCAAAAAACACCAATAACCCTGCTAAAACGCTTAAAAACAGTGAAAAACCGTCAAAAAACACCAATAACACTGCTAAAACGCTTAAAAACAGTGAAAAACCGTCAAAAAACACCTATAACCCTGCTGAAACGCTTAAAAACAGTGAAAAACCGTCAAAAAACACCAATAACTCTGCTAAAACGCTTAAAAACAGTGAAAAACAGTCAAAAAACACCAATAACCCCGCTGAAACGCTTAAAAACAGTGAAAAACCGTCAAAAAACAGCAATAACCCTGCTAAAACGCTTAAAAACAGTGAAAAACCGTCAAAAAACACCAATAACCCTGCTAAAACGCTTAAAAACAGTAAAAAACCGTCAAAAAACACCAATAACCCTGCTGAAACGCTTTAAAACAGTGAAAAACCGTCAAAAAACACCTATAACCCTGCTAAAACGCTTAAAAACAGTGAAAAACCGTCAAAAAACACCAATAACCCTGCTGAAACGCTTAAAAACAGTGAAAAACCGTCAAAAAACACCAATAACCCTGCTGAAACGCTTAAAAACAGTGAAAAACCGTCAAAAAACACCTATAACCCTGCTAAAACGCTTAAAAACAGTGAAAAACCGTCAAAAAACACTAATAACCCTGCTAAAACGCTTAAAAACAGTGAAAAACCGTCAAAAAACACCAATAACCCTGCTAAAACGCTTAAAAACAGTGAAAAACCGTCAAAAAACACCAATAACCCTGCTAAAACGCTCAAAAACAGTGAAAAACCGTCAAAAAACACCAATAACCCTGCTGAAACGCTTTAAAACAGTGAAAAACCGTCAAAAAACACCTATAACCCTGCTAAAACGCTTAAAAACAGTGAAAAACCGTCAAAAAACACCAATAACCCTGCTGAAACGCTTAAAAACAGTGAAAAACCGTCAAAAAACACCAATAACCCTGCTGAAACGCTTAAAAACAGTGAAAAACCGTCAAAAAACACCTATAACCCTGCTAAAACGCTTAAAAACAGTGAAAAACCGTCAAAAAACACCAATAACCCTGCTAAAACGCTTAAAAACAGTGAAAAACCGTCAAAAAACACCAATAACCCTGCTAAAACGCTTAAAAACAGTGAAAAACCGTCATAAAACACCAATAACCCTGCTAAAACGCTTAAAAACAGTGAAAAACCGTCAAAAAACACCAATAATCCTGCTAAAACGCTTAAAAACAGTGAAAAACCGTCAAAAAACACCAATAACCCTGCTAAAACGCTTAAAAACAGTGAAAAACCGTCAAAAAACATCAATAACCCTGCTAAAACGCTTAAAAACAGTGAAAAACCGTCAAAAAACACCAATAACCCTGCTGAAACGCTTAAAAACAGTGAAAAACCGTCAAAAAACACCAATAACCCTGCTGAAACGCTTAAAAACAGTGAAAAACCGTCAAAAAACACCAATAACCCTGCTAAAACGCTTAAAAACAGTGAAAAACCGTCAAAAAACACCAATAACCCTGCTGAAACGCTTAAAAACAGTAAAAACCGTCAAAAAACACCAATAATCCAGCTAAAACGCTTAAAAACAGTGAAAAACCGTCAAAAAACACCAATAACCCTGCTGAAACGCCTAAAAACAGTGAAAAACCGTCAAAAAACACCTATAACCCTGCTAAAACGCTTAAAAACAGTGAAAAACCGTCAAAAAACAGCAATAACCCTGCTAAAACGCTTAAAAACAGTGAAAAACCGTCAAAAAACACCAATAACCCTGCTAAAACGCTTAAAAACAGTGAAAAACCGTCAAAAAACACCAATAACCCTGCTAAAACGCTTAAAAACAGTGAAAAACCGTCAAAAAACACCAATAACCCCGCTGAAACGCTTAAAAGCAGTGAAAAACCGTCAAAAAACACCTATAACCCTGCTAAAACGCTTAAAAACAGTGAAAAACCGTCAAAAAACACCAATAACCCTGCTAAAACGCTTAAAAACAGTGAAAAACCGTCAAAAAACACCAATAATCCTGCTAAAACGCTTAAAAACAGTGAAAAACCGTCAAAAAACACCTATAACCCTGCTGAAACGCTTAAAAACAGTGAAAAACCGTCAAAAAACACCAATAACTCTGCTAAAACGCTTAAAAACAGTGAAAAACAGTCAAAAAACACCAATAACCCCGCTGAAACGCCTAAAAACAGTGAAAAACCGTCAAAAAACAGCAATAACCCTGCTAAAACGCTTAAAAACAGTGAAAAACTGTCAAAAAACACCAATAACCCTGCTAAAACGCTTAAAAACAGTGAAAAACCGTCAAAAAACACCAATAACCCTGCTGAAACGCTTTAAAACAGTGAAAAACCGTCAAAAAACACCTATAACCCTGCTAAAACGCTTAAAAACAGTGAAAAACCGTCAAAAAACACCAATAACCCTGCTAAAACGCTTAAAAACAGTGAAAAACCGTCAAAATACACCAATAACCCCGCTAAAACGCTTTAAAACAGTGAAAAACCGTCAAAAAACACCAATAACCCTGCTAAAACGCTTAAAAACAGTGAAAAACCGTCAAAATACACCAATAACCCCGCTAAAACGCTTAAAAACAGTGAAAAACCGTCAAAAAACACCAATAACCCTGCTAAAACGCTTAAAAACAGTGAAAAACCGTCAAAAAACACCAATAACCCTGCTGAAACGCTTAAAAACAGTGAAAAACCGTCAAAAAACACCAATAACCCTGCTAAAACGCTTGAAAACAGTGAAAAACCGTCAAAAAACACCAATAACCCCGCTAAAACGCTTTAAAACAGTGAAAAACCGTCAAAAAACACCAATAACCCTGCTAAAACGCTTAAAAACAGTGAAAAACAGTCAAAAAACACCAATAACCCTGCTAAAACGCTTAAAAACAGTGAAAAACCGTCAAAAAACACCAATAACCCCGCTGAAACGCTTAAAAACAGTGAAAAACCGTCAAAAAACACCTATAACCCTGCTAAAACGCTTAAAAACAGTGAAAAACCGTCAAAAAACACCAATAACCCTGCTAAAACGCTTAAAAACAGTGAAAAACCGTCAAAAAACACCAATAACCCTGCTGAAACGCTTAAAAACAGTGAAAAACCGTCAAAAAACACCAATAACCCTGCTGAAACGCTTAAAAACAGTGAAAAACCGTCAAAAAACACCAATAACCCTGCTGAAACGCTTAAAAACAGTGAAAAACCGTCAAAAAACACCTATAACCCTGCTAAAACGCTTAAAAACAGTGAAAAACCGTCAAAAAACACCAATAACCCTGCTAAAACGCTTAAAAACAGTGAAAAACCGTCAAAAAACACCAATAACCCTGCTAAAACAATTAAAAACAGTGAAAACTCGTCAAAAAACACCAATAACCCTGCTAAAACGCTTAAAAACAGTGAAAAACAGTCAAAAAACACCAATAACCCTGCTGAAACGCTTAAAAACAGTGAAAAACCGTCAAAAAACACCAATAACCCTGCTGAAACGCTTAAAAACAGTGAAAAACCGTCAAAAAACACCTATATCCCTGCTAAAACGCTTAAAAACAGTGAAAAACCGTCAAAAAACACCAATAACCCTGCTAAAACGCTTAAAAACAGTGAAAAACCGTCAAAAAACACCAATAACCCTGCTAAAACGCTTAAAAACAGTGAAAAACCGTCATAAAACACCAATAACCCTGCTAAAACGCTTAAAAACAGTGAAAAACCGTGAAAAAACACCAATAACCCTGCTGAAACGCTTAAAAACAGTGAAAAACCGTCAAAAAACACCAATAACCCTGCTAAAACGCTTAAAAACAGTGAAAAACCGTCAAAAAACACCAATAACCCTGCTGAAACGCTTAAAAACAGTGGAAAACCGTCAAAAAACACCAATAACCCTGCTAAAACGCTTAAAAACAGTGAAAAACCGTCAAAAAACACCAATAACCCTGCTAAAACGCTTAAAAACAGTGAAAAACCGTCAAAAAACACCAATAACCCTGCTAAAACGCTTAAAAACAGTGAAAAAACGTCAAAAAACACCAATAACCCTGCTAAAACGCTTAAAAACAGTGAAAAACCGTCAAAAAACACCAATAACCCTGCTGAAACGCTTAAAAACAGTGAAAAAACGTCAAAAAACACCAATAACCCTGCTAAAACGCTCAAAAACAGTGAAAAACCGTCAAAAAACACCAATAACCCTGCTGAAACGCTTAAAAACAGTGAAAAACCGTCAAAAAACACCAATAACCCTGCTGAAACGCTTAAAAACAGTGATAAACCGTCAAAAAACACCAATAACCCTGCTGAAACGCTTAAAAACAGTGTAAAACCGTCAAAAAACACCTATAACCCTGCTAAAACGCTTAAAAACAGTGAAAAACCGTCAAAAAACACCAATAACCCTGCTAAAACGCTTAAAAACAGTGAAAAACCGTCAAAAAACACCAATAACCCTGCTAAAACGCTTAAAAACAGTGAAAAACCGTCAAAAAACACCAATAACCCTGCTAAAACGCTTAAAAACAGTGAAAAACCGTCAAAAAACACCAATAACCCTGCTAAAACGCTTAAAAACAGTGAAAAAACGTCAAAAAACACCAATAACCCTGCTAAAACGCTTAAAAACAGTGAAAAACCGTCAAAAAACACCAATAACCCTGCTGAAACGCTTAAAAACAGTAAAAAACCGTCAAAAAACACCTATAACCCTGCTGAAACGCTTAAAAACAGTGAAAAACCGTCAAAAAACACCAATAACCCTGCTAAAACGCTCAAAAACAGTGAAAAACCGTCAAAAAACACCAATAACCCTGCTGAAACGCTTAAAAACAGTGAAAAACCGTCAAAAAACACCAATAACCCTGCTGAAACGCTTAAAAACAGTGTAAAACCGTCAAAAAACACCTATAACCCTGCTAAAACGCTTAAAAACAGTGAAAAACCGTCAAAAAACACCAATAACCCTGCTAAAACGCTTAAAAACAGTGAAAAACCGTCAAAAAACACCAATAACCCTGCTAAAACGCTTAAAAACAGTGAAAAACCGTCATAAAACACCAATAACCCTGCTAAAACGCTTAAAAACAGTGAAAAACCGTCAAAAAACACCAATAATCCTGCTAAAACGCTTAAAAACAGTGAAAAACCGTCAAAAAACACCAATAACCCTGCTAAAACGCTTAAAAACAGTGAAAAACCGTCAAAAAACACCAAAAACCCTGCTAAAACGCTTAAAAACAGTGAAAAACCGTCAAAAAACACCAATAACCCTGCTGAAACGCTTAAAAACAGTGAAAAACCGTCAAAAAACACCAATAACCCTGCTGAAACGCTTAAAAACAGTGAAAAACCGTCAAAAAACACCAATAACCCTGCTAAAACGCTTAAAAACAGTGAAAAACCGTCAAAAAACACCAATAACCCTGCTGAAACGCTTAAAAACAGTGAAAAACCGTCAAAAAACACCAATAATCCTGCTAAAACGCTTAAAAACAGTGAAAAAACGTCAAAAAACACCAATAACCCTGCTGAAACGCTTAAAAACAGTGAAAAACCGTCAAAAAACACCAATAACCCAGCTAAAACGCTTAAAAACAGTGAAAAACCGTCAAAAAACACCTATAACCCTGCTAAAACGCTTAAAAACAGTGAAAAACCGTCAAAAAACAGCAATAACCCTGCTAAAACGCTTAAAAACAGTGAAAAACCGTCAAAAAACACCAATAACCCTGCTAAAACGCTTAAAAACAGTGAAAAACCGTCAAAAAACACCAATAACCCTGCTAAAACGCATAAAAACAGTGAAAAACCGTCAAAAAACACCAATAACCCCGCTGAAACGCTTAAAAACAGTGAAAAACCGTCAAAAAACACCTATAACCCTGCTAAAACGCTTAAAAACAGTGAAAAACCGTCAAAAAACACCAATAACCCTGCTAAAACGCTTAAAAACAGTGAAAAACCGTCAAAAAACACCAATAATCCTGCTAAAACGCTTAAAAACAGTGAAAAACCGTCAAAAAACACCTATAACCCTGCTGAAACGCTTAAAAACAGTGAAAAACCGTCAAAAAACACCAATAACTCTGCTAAAACGCTTAAAAACAGTGAAAAACAGTCAAAAAACACCAATAACCCCGCTGAAACGCCTAAAAACAGTGAAAAACCGTCAAAAAACAGCAATAACCCTGCTAAAACGCTTAAAAACAGTGAAAAACTGTCAAAAAACACCAATAACCCTGCTAAAACGCTTAAAAACAGTGAAAAACCGTCAAAAAACACCAATAACCCTGCTGAAACGCTTTAAAACAGTGAAAAACCGTCAAAAAACACCTATAACCCTGCTAAAACGCTTAAAAACAGTGAAAAACCGTCAAAAAACACCAATAACCCTGCTAAAACGCTTAAAAACAGTGAAAAACCGTCAAAAAACACCAATAACCCCGCTAAAACGCTTTAAAACAGTGAAAAACCGTCAAAAAACACCAATAACCCTGCTAAAACGCTTAAAAACAGTGAAAAACAGTCAAAAAACACCAATAACCCTGCTGAAACGCTTAAAAACAGTGAAAAACCGTCAAAAAACACCAATAACCCCGCTAAAACGCTTTAAAACAGTGAAAAACCGTCAAAAAACACCAATAACCCTGCTGAAACGCTTAAAAACAGTGAAAAACCGTCAAAAAACACCAATAACCCTGCTGAAACGCTTAAAAACAGTGAAAAACCGTCAAAAAACACCAATAACCCTGCTGAAACGCTTAAAAACAGTGACAAACCGTCAAAAAACACCTATAACCCTGCTAAAACGCTTAAAAACAGTGAAAAACCGTCAAAAAACACCAATAACCCTGCTAAAACGCTTAAAAACAGTGAAAAACCGTCAAAAAACACCAATAACCCTGCTAAAACGCTTAAAAACAGTGAAAAACCGTCAAAAAACACCAATAACCCTGCTAAAACGCTTAAAAACAGTGAAAAACCGTCAAAAAACACCAATAACCCTGCTGAAACGCTTAAAAACAGTGAAAAACCGTCAAAAAACACCAATAACCCTGCTAAAACGCTTGAAAACAGTGAAAAACCGTCAAAAAACACCAATAACCCCGCTAAAACGCTTTAAAACAGTGAAAAACCGTCAAAAAACACCAATAACCCTGCTAAAACGCTTAAAAACAGTGAAAAACAGTCAAAAAACACCAATAACCCTGCTAAAACGCTTAAAAACAGTGAAAAACCGTCAAAAAACACCAATAACCCCGCTGAAACGCTTAAAAACAGTGAAAAACCGTCAAAAAACACCTATAACCCTGCTAAAACGCTTAAAAACAGTGAAAAACCGTCAAAAAACACCAAACACCCTGCTAAAACGCTTAAAAACAGTGAAAAACCGTCAAAAAACACCAATAACCCTGCTGAAACGCTTAAAAACAGTGAAAAACCGTCAAAAAACACCAATAACCCTGCTGAAACGCTTAAAAACAGTGAAAAACCGTCAAAAAACACCAATAACCCTGCTGAAACGCTTAAAAACAGTGAAAAACCGTCAAAAAACACCTATAACCCTGCTAAAACGCTTAAAAACAGTGAAAAACCGTCAAAAAACACCAATAACCCTGCTAAAACGCTTAAAAACAGTGAAAAACCGTCAAAAAACACCAATAACCCTGCTAAAACAATTAAAAACAGTGAAAACCCGTCAAAAAACACCAATAACCCTGCTAAAACGCTTAAAAACAGTGAAAAACAGTCAAAAAACACCAATAACCCTGCTGAAACGCTTAAAAACAGTGAAAAACCGTCAAAAAACACCAATAACCCTGCTGAAACGCTTAAAAACAGTGAAAAACCGTCAAAAAACACCTATATCCCTGCTAAAACGCTTAAAAACAGTGAAAAACCGTCAAAAAACACCAATAACCCTGCTAAAACGCTTAAAAACAGTGAAAAACCGTCAAAAAACACCAATAACCCTGCTAAAACGCTTAAAAACAGTGAAAAACCGTCATAAAACACCAATAACCCTGCTAAAACGCTTAAAAACAGTGAAAAACCGTGAAAAAACACCAATAACCCTGCTGAAACGCTTAAAAACAGTGAAAAACCGTCAAAAAACACCAATAACCCTGCTAAAACGCTTAAAAACAGTGAAAAACCGTCAAAAAACACCAATAACCCTGCTGAAACGCTTAAAAACAGTGGAAAACCGTCAAAAAACACCAATAACCCTGCTAAAACGCTTAAAAACAGTGAAAAACCGTCAAAAAACACCAATAACCCTGCTAAAACGCTTAAAAACAGTGAAAAACCGTCAAAAAACACCAATAACCCTGCTAAAACGCTTAAAAACAGTGAAAAAACGTCAAAAAACACCAATAACCCTGCTAAAACGCTTAAAAACAGTGAAAAACCGTCAAAAAACACCAATAACCCTGCTAAAACGCTTAAAAACAGTAAAAAACCGTCAAAAAACACCTATAACCCTGCTGAAACGCTTAAAAACAGTGAAAAACCGTCAAAAAACACCAATAACCCTGCTAAAACGCTCAAAAACAGTGAAAAACCGTCAAAAAACACCAATAACCCTGCTGAAACGCTTAAAAACAGTGAAAAACCGTCAAAAAACACCAATAACCCTGCTGAAACGCTTAAAAACAGTGTAAAACCGTCAAAAAACACCTATAACCCTGCTAAAACGCTTAAAAACAGTGATAAACCGTCAAAAAACACCAATAACCCTGCTAAAACGCTTAAAAACAGTGAAAAACCGTCAAAAAACACCAATAACCCTGCTAAAACGCTTAAAAACAGTGAAAAACCGTCATAAAACACCAATAACCCTGCTAAAACGCTTAAAAACAGTGAAAAACCGTCAAAAAACACCAATAATCCTGCTAAAACGCTTAAAAACAGTGAAAAACCGTCAAAAAACACCAATAACCCTGCTAAAACGCTTAAAAACATTGAAAAACCGTCAAAAAACACCAATAACCCTGCTAAAACGCTTAAAAACAGTGAAAAACCGTCAAAAAACACCAATAACCCTGCTGAAACGCTTAAAAACAGTGAAAAACCGTCAAAAAACACCAATAACCCTGCTGAAACGCTTAAAAACAGTGAAAAACCGTCAAAAAACACCAATAACCCTGCTAAAACGCTTAAAAACAGTGAAAAACCGTCAAAAAACACCAATAACCCTGCTGAAACGCTTAAAAACAGTGAAAAACCGTCAAAAAACACCAATAATCCTGCTAAAACGCTTAAAAACAGTGAAAAACCGTCAAAAAACACCAATAACCCTGCTGAAACGCTTAAAAACAGTGAAAAACCGTCAAAAAACACCAATAACCCAGCTAAAACGCTTAAAAACAGTGAAAAACCGTCAAAAAACACCTATAACCCTGCTAAAACGCTTAAAAACAGTGAAAAACCGTCAAAAAACAGCAATAACCCTGCTAAAACGCTTAAAAACAGTGAAAAACCGTCAAAAAACACCAATAACCCTGCTAAAACGCTTAAAAACAGTGAAAAACCGTCAAAAAACACCAATAACCCTGCTAAAACGCTTAAAAACAGTGAAAAACCGTCAAAAAACACCAATAACCCCGCTGAAACGCTTAAAAACAGTGAAAAACCGTCAAAAAACACCTATAACCCTGCTAAAACGCTTAAAAACAGTGAAAAACCGTCAAAAAACACCAATAACCCTGCTAAAACGCTTAAAAACAGTGAAAAACCGTCAAAAAACACCAATAATCCTGCTAAAACGCTTAAAAACAGTGAAAAACCGTCAAAAAACACCTATAACCCTGCTGAAACGCTTAAAAACAGTGAAAAACCGTCAAAAAACACCAATAACTCTGCTAAAACGCTTAAAAACAGTGAAAAACAGTCAAAAAACACCAATAACCCCGCTGAAACGCCTAAAAACAGTGAAAAACCGTCAAAAAACAGCAATAACCCTGCTAAAACGCTTAAAAACAGTGAAAAACTGTCAAAAAACACCAATAACCCTGCTAAAACGCTTAAAAACAGTGAAAAACCGTCAAAAAACACCAATAACCCTGCTGAAACGCTTTAAAACAGTGAAAAACCGTCAAAAAACACCTATAACCCTGCTAAAACGCTTAAAAACAGTGAAAAACCGTCAAAAAACACCAATAACCCTGCTAAAACGCTTAAAAACAGTGAAAAACCGTCAAAAAACACCAATAACCCCGCTAAAACGCTTTAAAACAGTGAAAAACCGTCAAAAAACACCAATAACCCTGCTAAAACGCTTAAAAACAGTGAAAAACAGTCAAAAAACACCAATAACCCTGCTGAAACGCTTAAAAACAGTGAAAAACCGTCAAAAAACACCAATAACCCCGCTAAAACGCTTTAAAACAGTGAAAAACCGTCAAAAAACACCAATAACCCTGCTGAAACGCTTAAAAACAGTGAAAAACCGTCAAAAAACACCAATAACCCTGCTAAAACGCTTGAAAACAGTGAAAAACCGTCAAAAAACACCAATAACCCCGCTAAAACGCTTTAAAACAGTGAAAAACCGTCAAAAAACACCAATAACCCTGCTAAAACGCTTAAAAACAGTGAAAAACAGTCAAAAAACACCAATAACCCTGCTAAAACGCTTAAAAACAGTGAAAAACCGTCAAAAAACACCAATAACCCCGCTGAAACGCTTAAAAACAGTGAAAAACCGTCAAAAAACACCTTTAACTCTGCTAAAACGCTTAAAAACAGTGAAAAACCGTCAAAAAACACCAAACACCCTGCTAAAACGCTTAAAAACAGTGAAAAACCGTCAAAAAACACCAATAACCCTGCTGAAACGCTTAAAAACAGTGAAAAACCGTCAAAAAACACCAATAACCCTGCTGAAACGCTTAAAAACAGTGAAAAACCGTCAAAAAACACCAATAACCCTGCTGAAACGCTTAAAAACAGTGAAAAACCGTCAAAAAACACCTATAACCCTGCTAAAACGCTTAAAAACAGTGAAAAACCGTCAAAAAACACCAATAACCCTGCTAAAACGCTTAAAAACAGTGAAAAACCGTCAAAAAACACCAATAACCCTGCTAAAACAATTAAAAACAGTGAAAACCCGTCAAAAAACACCAATAACCCTGCTAAAACGCTTAAAAACAGTGAAAAACAGTCAAAAAACACCAATAACCCTGCTGAAACGCTTAAAAACAGTGAAAAACCGTCAAAAAACACCAATAACCCTGCTGAAACGCTTAAAAACAGTGAAAAACCGTCAAAAAACACCTATATCCCTGCTAAAACGCTTAAAAACAGTGAAAAACCGTCAAAAAACACCAATAACCCTGCTAAAACGCTTAAAAACAGTGAAAAACCGTCAAAAAACACCAATAACCCTGCTAAAACGCTTAAAAACAGTGAAAAACCGTCATAAAACACCAATAACCCTGCTAAAACGCTTAAAAACAGTGAAAAACCGTGAAAAAACACCAATAACCCTGCTGAAACGCTTAAAAACAGTGAAAAACCGTCAAAAAACACCAATAACCCTGCTAAAACGCTTAAAAACAGTGAAAAACCGTCAAAAAACACCAATAACCCTGCTGAAACGCTTAAAAACAGTGGAAAACCGTCAAAAAACACCAATAACCCTGCTAAAACGCTTAAAAACAGTGAAAAACCGTCAAAAAACACCAATAACCCTGCTAAAACGCTTAAAAACAGTGAAAAACCGTCAAAAAACACCAATAACCCTGCTAAAACGCTTAAAAACAGTGAAAAAACGTCAAAAAACACCAATAACCCTGCTAAAACGCTTAAAAACAGTGAAAAACCGTCAAAAAACACCAATAACCCTGCTAAAACGCTTAAAAACAGTAAAAAACCGTCAAAAAACACCTATAACCCTGCTGAAACGCTTAAAAACAGTGAAAAACCGTCAAAAAACACCAATAACCCTGCTAAAACGCTCAAAAACAGTGAAAAACCGTCAAAAAACACCAATAACCCTGCTGAAACGCTTAAAAACAGTGAAAAACCGTCAAAAAACACCAATAACCCTGCTAAAACGCTTAAAAACAGTGAAAAACCGTCAAAAAACACCAATAACCCTGCTAAAACGCTTAAAAACAGTGAAAAACCGTCATAAAACACCAATAACCCTGCTAAAACGCTTAAAAACAGTGAAAAACCGTCAAAAAACACCAATAATCCTGCTAAAACGCTTAAAAACAGTGAAAAACCGTCAAAAAACACCAATAACCCTGCTAAAACGCTTAAAAACAGTGAAAAACCGTCAAAAAACACCAATAACCCTGCTAAAACGCTTAAAAACAGTGAAAAACCGTCAAAAAACACCAATAACCCTGCTGAAACGCTTAAAAACAGTGAAAAACCGTCAAAAAACACCAATAACCCTGCTGAAACGCTTAAAAACAGTGAAAAACCGTCAAAAAACACCAATAACCCTGCTAAAACGCTTAAAAACAGTGAAAAACCGTCAAAAAACACCAATAACCCTGCTGAAACGCTTAAAAACAGTGAAAAACCGTCAAAAAACACCAATAATCCTGCTAAAACGCTTAAAAACAGTGAAAAACCGTCAAAAAACACCAATAACCCTGCTGAAACGCTTAAAAACAGTGAAAAACCGTCAAAAAACACCAATAACCCAGCTAAAACGCTTAAAAACAGTGAAAAACCGTCAAAAAACACCTATAACCCTGCTAAAACGCTTAAAAACAGTGAAAAACCGTCAAAAAACAGCAATAACCCTGCTAAAACGCTTAAAAACAGTGAAAAACCGTCAAAAAACACCAATAACCCTGCTAAAACGCTTAAAAACAGTGAAAAACCGTCAAAAAACACCAATAACCCTGCTAAAACGCTTAAAAACAGTGAAAAACCGTCAAAAAACACCAATAACCCCGCTGAAACGCTTAAAAACAGTGAAAAACCGTCAAAAAACACCTATAACCCTGCTAAAACGCTTAAAAACAGTGAAAAACCGTCAAAAAACACCAATAACCCTGCTAAAACGCTTAAAAACAGTGAAAAACCGTCAAAAAACACCAATAATCCTGCTAAAACGCTTAAAAACAGTGAAAAACCGTCAAAAAACACCTATAACCCTGCTGAAACGCTTAAAAACAGTGAAAAACCGTCAAAAAACACCAATAACTCTGCTAAAACGCTTAAAAACAGTGAAAAACAGTCAAAAAACACCAATAACCCCGCTGAAACGCCTAAAAACAGTGAAAAACCGTCAAAAAACAGCAATAACCCTGCTAAAACGCTTAAAAACAGTGAAAAACTGTCAAAAAACACCAATAACCCTGCTAAAACGCTTAAAAACAGTGAAAAACCGTCAAAAAACACCAATAACCCTGCTGAAACGCTTTAAAACAGTGAAAAACCGTCAAAAAACATCTATAACCCTGCTAAAACGCTTAAAAACAGTGAAAAACCGTCAAAAAACACCAATAACCCTGCTAAAACGCTTAAAAACAGTGAAAAACCGTCAAAAAACACCAATAACCCCGCTAAAACGCTTTAAAACAGTGAAAAACCGTCAAAAAACACCAATAACCCTGCTAAAACGCTTAAAAACAGTGAAAAACAGTCAAAAAACACCAATAACCCTGCTGAAACGCTTAAAAACAGTGAAAAACCGTCAAAAAACACCAATAACCCCGCTAAAACGCTTTAAAACAGTGAAAAACCGTCAAAAAACACCAATAACCCTGCTGAAACGCTTAAAAACAGTGAAAAACCGTCAAAAAACACCAATAACCCTGCTGAAACGCTTAAAAACAGTGAAAAACCGTCAAAAAACACCAATAACCCTGCTGAAACGCTTAAAAACAGTGAAAAACCGTCAAAAAACACCTATAACCCTGCTAAAACGCTTAAAAACAGTGAAAAACCGTCAAAAAACACCAATAACCCTGCTAAAACGCTTAAAAACAGTGAAAAACCGTCAAAAAACACCAATAACCCTGCTAAAACGCTTAAAAACAGTGAAAAACCGTCAAAAAACACCAATAACCCTGCTAAAACGCTTAAAAACAGTGAAAAACCGTCAAAAAACCCCAATAACCCTGCTGAAACGCTTAAAAACAGTGAAAAACCGTCAAAAAACACCAATAACCCTGCTAAAACGCTTAAAAACAGTGAAAAACCGTCAAAAAACACCAATAACCCCGCTAAAACGCTTTAAAACAGTGAAAAACCGTCAAAAAACACCAATAACCCTGCTAAAACGCTTAAAAACAGTGAAAAACAGTCAAAAAACACCAATAACCCTGCTAAAACGCTTAAAAACAGTGAAAAACCGTCAAAAAACACCAATAACCCCGCTGAAACGCTTAAAAACAGTGAAAAACCGTCAAAAAACACCTATAACCCTGCTAAAACGCTTAAAAACAGTGAAAAACCGTCAAAAAACACCAATAACCCTGCTGAAACGCTTAAAAACAGTGAAAAACCGTCAAAAAACACCAATAACCCTGCTGAAACGCTTAAAAACAGTGAAAAACCGTCAAAAAACACCAATAACCCTGCTGAAACGCTTAAAAACAGTGAAAAACCGTCAAAAAACACCAATAACCCTGCTGAAACGCTTAAAAACAGTGAAAAACCGTCAAAAAACACCTATAACCCTGCTAAAACGCTTAAAAACAGTGAAAAACCGTCAAAAAACACCAATAACCCTGCTGAAACGCTTAAAAACAGTGAAAAACCGTCAAAAAACACCAATAACCCTGCTGAAACGCTTAAAAACAGTGAAAAACCGTCAAAAAACACCTATAACCCTGCTAAAACGCTTAAAAACAGTGAAAAACCGTCAAAAAACACCAATAACCCTGCTGAAACGCTTAAAAACAGTGAAAAACCGTCAAAAAACACCAATAACCCTGCTGAAACGCTTAAAAACAGTGAAAAACCGTCAAAAAACACCAATAACCCTGCTGAAACGCTTAAAAACAGTGAAAAACCGTCAAAAAACACCTATAACCCTGCTAAAACGCTTAAAAACAGTGAAAAACCGTCGAAAAACACCAATAACCCTGCTAAAACGCTTAAAAACAGTGAAAAACCGTCAAAAAACACCAATAACCCTGCTAAAACAATTAAAAGCAGTGAAAACCCGTCAAAAAACACCAATAACCCTGCTAAAACGCTTAAAAACAGTGAAAAACAGTCAAAAAACACCAATAACCCTGCTGAAACGCTTAAAAACAGTGAAAAACCATCAAAAAACACCAATAACCCTGCTGAAACGCTTAAAAACAGTGAAAAACCGTCAAAAAACACCTATATCCCTGCTAAAACGCTTAAAAACAGTGAAAAACCGTCAAAAAACACCAATAACCCTGCTAAAACGCTTAAAAACAGTGAAAAACCGTCAAAAAACACCAATAACCCTGCTAAAACGCTTAAAAACAGTGAAAAACCGTCAAAAAACACCAATAACCCTGCTGAAACGCTTAAAAACAGTGGAAAACCGTCAAAAAACACCAATAACCCTGCTAAAACGCTTAAAAACAGTGAAAAACCGTCAAAAAACACCAATAACACTGCTAAAACGCTTAAAAACAGTGAAAAACCGTCAAAAAACACCAATAACCCTGCTAAAACGCTTAAAAACAGTGAAAAAACGTCAAAAAACACCAATAACCCTGCTAAAACGCTTAAAAACAGTGAAAAACCGTCAAAAAACACCAATAACCCTGCTAAAACGCTTAAAAACAGTAAAAAACCGTCAAAAAACACCTATAACCCTGCTGAAACGCTTAAAAACAGTGAAAAACCGTCAAAAAACACCAATAACCCTGCTAAAACGCTCAAAAACAGTGAAAAACCGTCAAAAAACACCAATAACCCTGCTGAAACGCTTAAAAACAGTGAAAAACCGTCAAAAAACACCAATAACCCTGCTGAAACGCTTAAAAACAGTGTAAAACCGTCAAAAAACACCTATAACCCTGCTAAAACGCTTAAAAACAGTGAAAAACCGTCAAAAAACACCAATAACCCTGCTAAAACGCTTAAAAACAGTGAAAAACCGTCAAAAAACACCAATAACCCTGCTAAAACGCTTAAAAACAGTGAAAAACCGTCATAAAACACTAATAACCCTGCTAAAACGCTTAAAAACAGTGAAAAACCATCAAAAAACACCAATAATCCTGCTAAAACGCTTAAAAACAGTGAAAAACCGTCAAAAAACATCAATAACCCTGCTAAAACGCTTAAAAACAGTGAAAAACCGTCAAAAAACACCAATAACCCTGCTAAAACGCTTAAAAACAGTGAAAAACCGTCAAAAAACACCAATAACCCTGCTGAAACGCTTAAAAACAGTGAAAAACCGTCAAAAAACACCAATAACCCTGCTGAAACGCTTAAAAACAGTGAAAAACCGTCAAAAAACACCAATAACCCTGCTAAAACGCTTAAAAACAGTGAAAAACCGTCAAAAAACACCAATAACCCTGCTGAAACGCTTAAAAACAGTGAAAAACCGTCAAAAAACACCAATAATCCTGCTAAAACGCTTAAAAACAGTGAAAAACCGTCAAAAAACACCAATAACCCTGCTGAAACGCTTAAAAACAGTGAAAAACCGTCAAAAAACACCAATAACCCTGCTAAAACGCTTAAAAACAGTGAAAAACCGTCAAAAAACACCAATAACCCTGCTAAAACGCTTAAAAACAGTGAAAAACCGTCAAAAAACACCAATAACCCCGCTGAAACGCTTAAAAACAGTGAAAAACCGTCAAAAAACACCTATAACCCTGCTAAAACGCTTAAAAACAGTGAAAAACCGTCAAAAAACACCAATAACCCTGCTAAAACGCTTAAAAACAGTGAAAAACCGTCAAAAAACACCAATAATCCTGCTAAAACGCTTAAAAACAGTGAAAAACCGTCAAAAAACACCTATAACCCTGCTGAAACGCTTAAAAACAGTGAAAAACCGTCAAAAAACACCAATAACTCTGCTAAAACGCTTAAAAACAGTGAAAAACAGTCAAAAAACACCAATAACCCCGCTGAAACGCCTAAAAACAGTGAAAAACCGTCAAAAAACAGCAATAACCCTGCTAAAACGCTTAAAAACAGTGAAAAACTGTCAAAAAACACCAATAACCCTGCTAAAACGCTTAAAAACAGTGAAAAACCGTCAAAAAACACCAATAACCCTGCTGAAACGCTTTAAAACAGTGAAAAACCGTCAAAAAACACCTATAACCCTGCTAAAACGCTTAAAAACAGTGAAAAACCGTCAAAAAACACCAATAACCCTGCTAAAACGTTTAAAAACAGTGAAAAACCGTCAAAAAACACCAATAACCCCGCTAAAACGCTTTGAAAAAGGGAAAAACCGTCAAAAAACACCAATAACCCTGCTAAAACGCTTAAAAACAGTGAAAAACAGTCAAAAAACACCAATAACCCTGCTGAAACGCTTAAAAACAGTGAAAAACCGTCAAAAAACACCAATAACCCCGCTAAAACGCTTTAAAACAGTGAAAAACCGTCAAAAAACACCAATAACCCTGCTAAAACGCTTAAAAACAGTGAAAAACCGTCAAAAAACACCAATAACCCTGCTGAAACGCTTAAAAACAGTGAAAAACCGTCAAAAAACACCAATAACCCTGCTGAAACGCTTAAAAACAGTGAAAAACCGTCAAAAAACACCAATAACCCTGCTGAAACGCTTAAAAACAGTGAAAAACCGTCAAAAAACACCTATAACCCTGCTAAAACGCTTAAAAACAGTGAAAAACCGTCAAAAAACACCAATAACCCTGCTAAAACGCTTAAAAACAGTGAAAAACCGTCAAAAAACACCAATAACCCTGCTAAAACGCTTAAAAACAGTGAAAAACCGTCAAAAAACACCAATAACCCTGCTAAAACGCTTAAAAACAGTGAAAAACCGTCAAAAAACCCCAATAACCCTGCTGAAACGCTTAAAAACAGTGAAAAACCGTCAAAAAACACCAATAATCCTGCTAAAACGCTTAAAAACAGTGAAAAACCGTCAAAAAACACCAATAACCCCGCTAAAACGCTTTAAAACAGTGAAAAACCGTCAAAAAACACCAATAACCCTGCTAAAACGCTTAAAAACAGTGAAAAACAGTCAAAAAACACCAATAACCCTGCTAAAACGCTTAAAAACAGTGAAAAACCGTCAAAAAACACCAATAACCCCGCTGAAACGCTTAAAAACAGTGAAAAACCGTCAAAAAACACCTATAACCCTGCTAAAACGCTTAAAAACAGTGAAAAACCGTCAAAAAACACCAATAACCCTGCTAAAACGCTTAAAAACAGTGAAAAACCGTCAAAAAACACCAATAACCCTGCTGAAACGCTTAAAAACAGTGAAAAACCGTCAAAAAACACCAATAACCCTGCTGAAACGCTTAAAAACAGTGAAAAACCGTCAAAAAACACCAATAACCCTGCTGAAACGCTTAAAAACAGTGAAAAACCGTCAAAAAACACCTATAACCCTGCTAAAACGCTTAAAAACAGTGAAAAACCGTCAAAAAACACCAATAACCCTGCTAAAACGCTTAAAACAGTGAAAAACCGTCAAAAAACACCAATAACCCTGCTAAAACAATTAAAAACAGTGAAAACCCGTCAAAAAACACCAATAACCCTGCTAAAACGCCTAAAAACAGTGAAAAACAGTCAAAAAACACCAATAACCCTGCTGAAACGCTTAAAAACAGTGAAAAACCGTCAAAAAACACCAATAACCCTGCTGAAACGCTTAAAAACAGTGAAAAACCGTCAAAAAACACCTATATCCCTGCTAAAACGCTTAAAAACAGTGAAAAACCGTCAAAAAACACCAATAACCCTGCTAAAACGCTTAAAAACAGTGAAAAACCGTCAAAAAACACCAATAACCTGCTAAAACGCTTAAAAACAGTGAAAAACCGTCATAAAACACCAATAACCCTGCTAAAACGCTTAAAAACAGTGAAAAACCGTGAAAAAACACCAATAACCCTGCTGAAACGCTTAAAAACAGTGAAAAACCGTCAAAAAACACCAATAACCCTGCTAAAACGCTTAAAAACAGTGAAAAACCGTCAAAAAACACCAATAACCCTGCTGAAACGCTTAAAAACAGTGGAAAACCGTCAAAAAACACCAATAACCCTGCTAAAACGCTTAAAAACAGTGAAAAACCGTCAAAAAACACCAATAACCCTGCTAAAACGCCTAAAAACAGTGAAAAACCGTCAAAAAACACCAATAACCCTGCTAAAACGCTTAAAAACAGTGAAAAAACGTCAAAAAACACCAATAACCCTGCTAAAACGCTTAAAAACAGTGAAAAACCGTCAAAAAACACCAATAACCCTGCTAAAACGCTTAAAAACAGTAAAAAACCGTCAAAAAACACCTATAACCCTGCTGAAACGCTTAAAAACAGTGAAAAACCGTCAAAAAACACCAATAACCCTGCTAAAACGCTCAAAAACAGTGAAAAACCGTCAAAAAACACCAATAACCCTGCTGAAACGCTTTAAAACAGTGAAAAACTGTCAAAAAACACCTATAACCCTGCTAAAACGCTTAAAAACAGTGAAAAACCGTCAAAAAACACCAATAACCCTGCTGAAACGCTTAAAAACAGTGAAAAACCGTCAAAAAACACCAATAACCCTGCTGAAACGCTTAAAAACAGTGAAAAACCGTCAAAAAACACCTATAACCCTGCTAAAACGCTTAAAAACAGTGAAAAACCGTCAAAAAACACCAATAACCCTGCTAAAACGCTTAAAAACAGTGAAAAACCGTCAAAAAACACCAATAACCGTGCTAAAACGCTTAAAAAACAGTGAAAAACCGTCATAAAACACCAATAACCCTGCTAAAACGCTTAAAAACAGTGAAAAACCGTCAAAAAACACCAATAATCCTGCTAAAACGCTTAAAAACAGTGAAAAACCGTCAAAAAACACCAATAACCCTGCTAAAACGCTTAAAAACAGTGAAAAACCGTCAAAAAACACCAATAACCCTGCTAAAACGCTTAAAAACAGTGAAAAACCGTCAAAAAACACCAATAACCCTGCTGAAACGCTTAAAAACAGTGAAAAACCGTCAAAAAACACCAATAACCCTGCTGAAACGCTTAAAAACAGTGAAAAACCGTCAAAAAACACCAATAACCCTGCTAAAACGCTTAAAAACAGTGAAAAACCGTCAAAAAACACCAATAACCCTGCTGAAACGCTTAAAAACAGTGAAAAACCGTCAAAAAACACCAATAATCCTGCTAAAACGCTTAAAAACAGTGAAAAACCGTCAAAAAACACCAATAACCCTGCTGAAACGCTTAAAAACAGTGAAAAACCGTCAAAAAACACCAATAACCCAGCTAAAACGCTTAAAAACAGTGAAAAACCGTCAAAAAACACCAATAACCCTGCTGAAACGCTTAAAAACAGTGAAAAACCGTCAAAAAACACCAATAACCCAGCTAAAACGCTTAAAAACAGTGAAAAACCGTCAAAAACACCTATAACCCTGCTAAAACGCTTAAAAACAGTGAAAAACCGTCAAAAAACAGCAATAACCCTGCTAAAACGCTTAAAAACAGTGAAAAACCGTCAAAAAACACCAATAACCCTGCTAAAACGCTTAAAAACAGTGAAAAACCGTCAAAAAACACCAATAACCCTGCTAAAACGCTTAAAAACAGTGAAAAACCGTCAAAAAACACCAATAACCCCGCTGAAACGCTTAAAAACAGTGAAAAACCGTCAAAAAACACCTATAACCCTGCTAAAACGCTTAAAAACAGTGAAAAACCGTCAAAAACACCAATAACCCTGCTAAACGCTTAAGAACAGTGAAAAACCGTCAAAAAACACCAATAATCCTGCTAAAACGCTTAAAAACAGTGAAAAACCGTCAAAAAACACCTATAACCCTGCTGAAACGCTTAAAAACAGTGAAAAACCGTCAAAAAACACCAATAACTCTGCTAAAACGCTTAAAAACAGTGAAAAACAGTCAAAAAACACCAATAACCCCGCTGAAACGCCTAAAAACAGTGAAAAACCGTCAAAAAACAGCAATAACCCTGCTAAAACGCTTAAAAACAGTGAAAAACTGTCAAAAAACACCAATAACCCTGCTAAAACGCTTAAAAACAGTGAAAAACCGTCAAAAAACACCAATAACCCTGCTGAAACGCTTTAAAACAGTGAAAAACCGTCAAAAAACCCTATAACCCTGCTAAAACGCTTAAAAACAGTGAAAAACCGTCAAAAAACACCAATAACCCTGCTAAAACGCTTAAAAACAGTGAAAAACCGTCAAAAACACCAATAACCCCGCTAAAACGCTTTAAAACAGTGAAAAACCGTCAAAAAACACCAATAACCCTGCTAAAACGCTTAAAAACAGTGAAAAACAGTCAAAAAACACCAATAACCCTGCTGAAACGCTTAAAAACAGTGAAAAACCGTCAAAAAACACCAATAACCCCGCTAAAACGCTTTAAAACAGTGAAAAACCGACAAAAAACACCAATAACCCTGCTAAAACGCTTAAAACAGTGAAAAACCGTCAAAAAACACCAATAACCCTGCTGAAACGCTTAAAAACAGTGAAAAACCGTCAAAAAACACCAATAACCCTGCTAAAACGCTTAAAAACAGTGAAAAACAGTCAAAAAACAGCAATAACCCTGCTGAAACGCTTAAAAACAGTGAAAAACCGTCAAAAAACACCAATAACCCTGCTGAAACGCTTAAAAACAGTGAAAAACCGTCAAAAAACACCTATAACCCTGCTAAAACGCATAAAAACAGTGAAAAACCGTCAAAAAACACCAATAACCCTGCTAAAACGCTTAAAAACAGTGAAAAACCGTCAAAAAACACCAATAACCCTGCTAAAACGCTTAAAAACAGTGAAAAACCGTCATAAAACACCAATAACCCTGCTAAAACGCTTAAAAACAGTGAAAAACCGTGAAAAAACACCAATAACCCTGCTGAAACGCTTAAAAACAGTGAAAAACCGTCAAAAAACACCAATAACCCTGCTAAAACGCTTAAAAACAGTGAAAAACCGTCAAAAAACACCAATAACCCTGCTGAAACGCTTAAAAACAGTGGAAAACCGTCAAAAAACACCAATAACCCTGCTAAAACGCTTAAAAACAGTGAAAAACCGTCAAAAAACACCAATAACCCTGCTAAAACGCTTAAAAACAGTGAAAAACCGTCAAAAAACACCAATAACCCTGCTAAAACGCTTAAAAACAGTGAAAAAACGTCAAAAAACACCAATAACCCTGCTAAAACGCTTAAAAACAGTGAAAAACCGTCAAAAAACACCAATAACCCTGCTAAAACGCTTAAAAACAGTAAAAAACCGTCAAAAAACACCTATAACCCTGCTGAAACGCTTAAAAACATTGAAAAACCGTCAAAAAACACCAATAACCCTGCTAAAACGCTCAAAAACAGTGAAAAACCGTCAAAAAACACCAATAACCCTGCTGAAACGCTTTAAAACAGTGAAAAACCGTCAAAAAACACCTATAACCCTGCTAAAACGCTTAAAAACAGTGAAAAACCGTCAAAAAACTGAAACGCTTAAAAACAGTGAAAAACCGTCAAAAAACACCAATAAGACTGCTGAAACGCTTAAAAACAGTGAAAAACCGTCAAAAAACACCAATAACCCTGCTAAAACGCTTAAAAACAGTGAAAAACCGTCAAAAAACACCAATAACCCTGCTAAAACGCTTAAAAACAGTGAAAAACCGTCAAAAAACACCAATAACCCTGCTAAAACGCTTAAAAACAGTGAAAAACCGTCATAAAACACCAATAACCCTGCTAAAACGCTTAAAAACAGTGAAAAACCGTCAAAAAACACCAATAATCCTGCAAAAACGCTTAAAAACAGTGAAAAACCGTCAAAAAACACCAATAACCCTGCTAAAACGCTTAAAAACAGTGAAAAACCGTCAAAAAACACCAATAACCCTGCTAAAACGCTTAAAAACAGTGAAAAACCGTCAAAAAACACCAATAACCCTGCTGAAACGCTTAAAAACAGTGAAAAAGCGTCAAAAAACACCAATAACCCTGCTGAAACGCTTAAAAACAGTGAAAAACCGTCAAAAAACACCAATAACCCTGCTAAAACGCTTAAAAACAGTGAAAAACCGTCAAAAAACACCAATAACCCTGCTAAAACGCTTAAAAACAGTGAAAAACCGTCAAAAAACACCAATAACCCTGCTAAAACGCTTAAAAACAGTGAAAAACCGTCAAAAAACACCAATAACCCTGCTGAAACGCTTAAAAACAGTGAAAAAGCGTCAAAAAACACCAATAACCCTGCTGAAACGCTTAAAAACAGTGAAAAACCGTCAAAAAACACCAATAACCCTGCTAAAACGCTTAAAAACAGTGAAAAACCGTCAAAAAACACCAATAACCCCGCTGAAACGCTTAAAAACAGTGAAAAACCGTCAAAAAACACCTATAACCCTGCTAAAACGCTTAAAAACAGTGAAAAACCGTCAAAAAACACCAATAACCCTGCTAAAACGCTTAAAAACAGTGAAAAACCGTCAAAAAACACCAATAATCCTGCTAAAACGCTTAAAAACAGTGAAAAACCGTCAAAAAACACCTATAACCCTGCTGAAACGCTTAAAAACAGTGAAAAACCGTCAAAAAACACCAATAACTCTGCTAAAACGCTTAAAAACAGTGAAAAACTGTCAAAAAACACCAATAACCCCGCTGAAACGCCTAAAAACAGTGAAAAACCGTCAAAAAACACCAATAACTCTGCTAAAACGCTTAAAAACAGTGAAAAACCGTCAAAAAACACCAATAACCCTGCTAAAACGCTTAAAAACAGTGAAAAACCGTCAAAAAACACCAATAACCCTGCTGAAACGCTTAAAAACAGTGAAAAACCGTCAAAAAACACCAATAACCCTGCTGAAACGCTTAAAAACAGTGAAAAACCGTCAAAAAACACCAATAACCCTGCTAAAACGCTTAAAAACAGTGAAAAACCGTCAAAAAACACCAATAACCCCGCTGAAACGCTTAAAAACAGTGAAAAACCGTCAAAAAACACCTATAACCCTGCTAAAACGCTTAAAAACAGTGAAAAACCGTCAAAAAACACCAATAACCCTGCTAAAACGCTTAAAAACAGTGAAAAACCGTCAAAAAACACCAATAATCCTGCTAAAACGCTTAAAAACAGTGAAAAACCGTCAAAAAACACCTATAACCCTGCTGAAACGCTTAAAAACAGTGAAAAACCGTCAAAAAACACCAATAACTCTGCTAAAACGCTTAAAAACAGTGAAAAACTGTCAAAAAACACCAATAACCCCGCTGAAACGCCTAAAAACAGTGAAAAACCGTCAAAAAACAGCAATAACCCTGCTAAAACGCTTAAAAACAGTGAAAAACTGTCAAAAAACACCAATAACCCTGCTAAAACGCTTAAAAACAGTGAAAAACCGTCAAAAAACACCAATAACCCTGCTGAAACGCTTTAAAACAGTGAAAAACCGTCAAAAAACACCTATAACCCTGCTAAAACGCTTAAAAACAGTGAAAAACCGTCAAAAAACACCAATAACCCTGCTAAAACGCTTAAAAACAGTGAAAAACCGTCAAAAAACACCAATAACCCCGCTAAAACGCTTTAAAACAGTGAAAAACCGTCAAAAAACACCTATAACCCTGCTAAAACGCTTAAAAACAGTGAAAAACCGTCAAAAAACACCAATAACCCTGCTAAAACGCTTAAAAACAGTGAAAAACCGTCAAAAAACACCAATAACCCCGCTAAAACGCTTTAAAACAGTGAAAAACCGTCAAAAAACACCAATAACCCTGCTAAAACGCTTAAAAACAGTGAAAAACAGTCAAAAAACACCAATAACCCTGCTAAAACGCTTAAAAACAGTGAAAAACCGTCAAAAAACACCAATAACCCCGCTGAAACGCTTAAAAACAGTGAAAAACCGTCAAAAAACACCTATAACCCTGCTAAAACGCTTAAAAACAGTGAAAAACCGTCAAAAAACACCAATAACCCTGCTAAAACGCTTAAAAACAGTGAAAAACCGTCAAAAAACACCAATAACCCTGCTGAAACGCTTAAAAACAGTGAAAAACCGTCAAAAAACACCAATAACCCTGCTGAAACGCTTAAAAACAGTGAAAAACCGTCAAAAAACACCAATAACCCTGCTGAAACGCTTAAAAACAGTGAAAAACCGTCAAAAAACACCTATAACCCTGCTAAAACGCTTAAAAACAGTGAAAAACCGTCAAAAAACACCAATAACCCTGCTAAAACGCTTAAAAACAGTGAAAAACCGTCAAAAAACACCGATAACCCTGCTAAAACACTTTAAAACAGTGAAAACCCGTCAAAAAACACCAATAACCCTGCTTTAACGCTTAAAAACAGTGAAAAACAGTCAAAAAACACCAATAACCCTGCTGAAACGCTTAAAAACAGTGAAAAATCGTCAAAAAACACCAATAACCCTGCTTAAACGCTTAAAAACAGTGAAAAACCGTCAAAAAACACCTATAACCCTGCTAAAACGCTTAAAAACAGTGAAAAACCGTCAAAAAACACCAATAACCCTGCTAAAACGCTTAAAAACAGTGAAAAACCGTCAAAAAACACCAATAACCCTGCTAAAACGCTTAAAAACAGTGAAAAACCGTCATAAAACACCAATAACCCTGCTGAAACGCTTAAAAACAGTGAAAAACCGTCAAAAAACACCAATAACCCCGCTAAAACGCTTTAAAACAGTGAAAAACCGTCAAAAAACACCAATAACCCTGCTAAAACGCTTAAAAACAGTGAAAAACCGTCAAAAAACACCAATAACCCTGCTGAAACGCTTAAAAACAGTGAAAAACCGTCAAAAAACACCAATAACCCTGCTGAAACGCTTAAAAACAGTGAAAAACCGTCAAAAAACACCAATAACCCTGCTGAAACGCTTAAAAACAGTGAAAAACCGTCAAAAAACACCTATAACCCTGCTAAAACGCTTAAAAACAGTGAAAAACCGTCAAAAAACACCAATAACCCTGCTAAAACGCTTAAAAACAGTGAAAAACCGTCAAAAAACACCAATAACCCTGCTAAAACACTTAAAAACAGTGAAAACCCGTCAAAAAACACCAATAACCCTGCTAAAACGCTTAAAAACAGTGAAAAACAGTCAAAAAACACCAATAACCCTGCTGAAACGCTTAAAAACAGTGAAAAACCGTCAAAAAACACCAATAACCCTGCTGAAACGCTTAAAAACAGTGAAAAACCGTCAAAAAACACCTATAACCCTGCTAAAACGCTTAAAAACAGTGAAAAACCGTCAAAAAACACCAATAACCCTGCTAAAACGCTTAAAAACAGTGAAAAACCGTCAAAAAACACCAATAACCCTGCTAAAACGCTTAAAAACAGTGAAAAACCGTCATAAAACACCAATAACCCTGCTAAAACGCTTAAAAACAATGAAAAACCGTGAAAAAACACCAATAACCCTGCTGAAACGCTTAAAAACAGTGAAAAACCGTCAAAAAACACCAATAACCCTGCTAAAACGCTTAAAAACAGTGAAAAACCGTCAAAAAACACCAATAACCCTGCTGAAACGCTTAAAAACAGTGGAAAACCGTCAAAAAACACCAATAACCCTGCTAAAACGCTTAAAAACAGTGAAAAACCGTCAAAAAACACCAATAACCCTGCTAAAACGCCTAAAAACAGTGAAAAACCGTCAAAAAACACCAATAACCCTGCTAAAACGCTTAAAAACAGTGAAAAAACGTCAAAAAACACCAATAACCCTGCTAAAACGCTTAAAAACAGTGAAAAACCGTCAAAAAACACCAATAACCCTGCTAAAACGCTTAAAAACAGTAAAAAACCGTCAAAAAACACCTATAACCCTGCTGAAACGCTTAAAAACAGTGAAAAACCGTCCAAAAACACCAATAACCCTGCTAAAACGCTCAAAAACAGTGAAAAACCGTCAAAAAACACCAATAACCCTGCTGAAACGCTTTAAAACAGTGAAAAACCGTCAAAAAACACCTATAACCCTGCTAAAACGCTTAAAAACAGTGAAAAACCGTCAAAAAACACCAATAACCCTGCTGAAACGCTTAAAAACAGTGAAAAACCGTCAAAAAACACCAATAACCCTGCTGAAACGCTTAAAAACAGTGAAAAACCGTCAAAAAACACCAATAACCCTGCTAAAACGCTTAAAAACAGTGAAAAACCGTCAAAAAACACCAATAACCCTGCTGAAACGCTTAAAAACAGTGAAAAACCGTCAAAAAACACCAATAATCCTGCTAAAACGCTTAAAAACAGTGAAAAACCGTCAAAAAACACCAATAACCCTGCTGAAACGCTTAAAAACAGTGAAAAACCGTCAAAAAACACCAATAACCCAGCTAAAACGCTTAAAAACAGTGAAAAACCGTCAAAAAAAACCTATAACCCTGCTAAAACGCTTAAAAACAGTGAAAAACCGTCAAAAAACAGCAATAACCCTGCTAAAACGCTTAAAAACAGTGAAAAACCGTCAAAAAACACCAATAACCCAGCTAAAACGCCTAAAAACAGTGAAAAACCGTCAAAAAACACCTATAACCCTGCTAAAACGCTTAAAAACAGTGAAAAACCGTCAAAAAACAGCAATAACCCTGCTAAAACGCTTAAAAACAGTGAAAAACCGTCAAAAAACACCAATAACCCTGCTAAAACGCTTAAAAACAGTGAAAAACCGTCAAAAAACACCAATAACCCTGCTAAAACGCTTAAAAACAGTGAAAAACCGTCAAAAAACACCAATAACCCTGCTAAAACGCTTAAAAACAGTGAAAAACCGTCAAAAAACACCAATAACCCCGCTGAAACGCTTAAAAACAGTGAAAAACCGTCAAAAAACACCTATAACCCTGCTAAAACGCTTAAAAACAGTGAAAAACCGTCAAAAAACACCAATAACCCTGCTAAAACGCTTAAAAACAGTGAAAAACCGTCAAAAAACACCAATAATCCTGCTAAAACGCTTAAAAACAGTGAAAAACCGTCAAAAAACACCTATAACCCTGCTGAAACGCTTAAAAACAGTGAAAAACCGTCAAAAAACACCAATAACTCTGCTAAAACGCTTAAAAACAGTGAAAAACAGTCAAAAAACACCAATAACCCCGCTGAAACGCCTAAAAACAGTGAAAAACCGTCAAAAAACAGCAATAACCCTGCTAAAACGCTTAAAAACAGTGAAAAACTGTCAAAAAACACCAATAACCCTGCTAAAACGCTTAAAAACAGTGAAAAACCGTCAAAAAACA
The DNA here is from genome assembly GCF_964204865.1 of Styela clava. Lineage (NCBI taxonomy): Eukaryota > Metazoa > Chordata > Ascidiacea > Stolidobranchia > Styelidae > Styela > Styela clava. The sequence goes on from NW_027556598.1 coordinate 48,241, forward strand.
CCAATAACCCTGCTGAAACGCTTTAAAACAGTGAAAAACCGTCAAAAAACACCTATAACCCTGCTAAAACGCTTAAAAACAGTGAAAAACCGTCAAAAAACACCAATAACCCTGCTAAAACGTTTAAAAACAGTGAAAAACCGTCAAAAAACACCAATAACCCCGCTAAAACGCTTTAAAACAGTGAAAAACCGTCAAAAAACACCAATAACCCTGCTAAAACGCTTAAAAACAGTGAAAAACAGTCAAAAAACACCAATAACCCTGCTGAAACGCTTAAAAACAGTGAAAAACCGTCAAAAAACACCAATAACCCCGCTAAAACGCTTTAAAACAGTGAAAAACCGACAAAAAACACCAATAACCCTGCTAAAACGCTTAAAAACAGTGAAAAACCGTCAAAAAACAACAATAACCCTGCTGAAACGCTTAAAAACAGTGAAAAACCGTCAAAAAACACCAATAACCCTGCTGAAACGCTTAAAAACAGTGAAAAACCGTCAAAAAACACCAATAACCCTGCTGAAACGCTTAAAAACAGTGAAAAACCGTCAAAAAACACCTATAACCCTGCTAAAACGCTTAAAAACAGTGAAAAACCGTCAAAAAACACCAATAACCCTGCTAAAACGCTTAAAAACAGTGAAAAACCGTCAAAAAACACCAATAACCCTGCTAAAACACTTAAAAACAGTGAAAACCCGTCAAAAAACACCAATAACCCTGCTAAAACGCTTAAAAACAGTGAAAAACAGTCAAAAAACAGCAATAACCCTGCTGAAACGCTTAAAAACAGTGAAAAACCGTCAAAAAACACCAATAACCCTGCTGAAACGCTTAAAAACAGTGAAAAACCGTCAAAAAACACCTATAACCCTGCTAAAACGCTTAAAAACAGTGAAAAACCGTCAAAAAACACCAATAACCCTGCTAAAACGCTTAAAAACAGTGAAAAACCGTCAAAAAACACCAATAACCCTGCTAAAACGCTTAAAAACAGTGAAAAACCGTCAAAAAACACCAATAACCCTGCTAAAACGCTTAAAAACAGTAAAAAACCGTCAAAAAACACCTATAACCCTGCTGAAACGCTTAAAAACAGTGAAAAACCGTCAAAAAACACCAATAACCCTGCTAAAACGCTCAAAAACAGTGAAAAACCGTCAAAAAACACCAATAACCCTGCTGAAACGCTTTAAAACAGTGAAAAACCGTCAAAAAACACCTATAACCCTGCTAAAACGCTTAAAAACAGTGAAAAACCATCAAAAAACACCAATAACCCTGCTGAAACGCTTAAAAACAGTGAAAAACCGTCAAAAAACACCAATAACCCTGCTGAAACGCTTAAAAACAGTGAAAAACCGTCAAAAAACACCAATAACCCTGCTAAAACGCTTAAAAACAGTGAAAAACCGTCAAAAAACACCAATAACCCTGCTAAAACGCTTAAAAACAGTGAAAAACCGTCAAAAAACACCAATAACCCTGCTAAAACGCTTAAAAACAGTGAAAAACCGTCATAAAACACCAATAACCCTGCTAAAACGCTTAAAAACAGTGAAAAACCGTCAAAAAACACCAATAATCCTGCTAAAACGCTTAAAAACAGTGAAAAACCGTCAAAAAACACCAATAACCCTGCTAAAACGCTTAAAAACAGTGAAAAACCGTCAAAAAACACCAATAACCCTGCTAAAACGCTTAAAAACAGTGAAAAACCGTCAAAAAACACCAATAACCCTGCTGAAACGCTTAAAAACAGTGAAAAACCGTCAAAAAACACCAATAACCCTGCTGAAACGCTTAAAAACAGTGAAAAACCGTCAAAAAACACCAATAACCCTGCTAAAACGCTTAAAAACAGTGAAAAACCGTCAAAAAACACCAATAACCCCGCTGAAACGCTTAAAAACAGTGAAAAACCGTCAAAAAACACCTATAACCCTGCTAAAACGCTTAAAAACAGTGAAAAACCGTCAAAAAACACCAATAACCCTGCTAAAACGCTTAAAAACAGTGAAAAACCGTCAAAAAACACCAATAATCCTGCTAAAACGCTTAAAAACAGTGAAAAACCGTCAAAAAACACCTATAACCCTGCTGAAACGCTTAAAAACAGTGAAAAACCGTCAAAAAACACCTATAACCCTGCTAAAACGCTTAAAAACAGTGAAAAACCGTCAAAAAACACCAATAACCCTGCTAAAACGCTTAAAAACAGTGAAAAACCGTCAAAAAACACCAATAACCCTGCTAAAACACTTAAAAACAGTGAAAACCCGTCAAAAAACACCAATAACCCTGCTAAAACGCTTAAAAACAGTGAAAAACAGTCAAAAAAACAGCAATAACCCTGCTGAAACGCTTAAAAACAGTGAAAAACCGTCAAAAAACACCAATAACCCTGCTGAAACGCTTAAAAACAGTGAAAAACCGTCAAAAAACACCTATAACCCTGCTAAAACGCTTAAAAACAGTGAAAAACCGTCAAAAAACACCAATAACCCTGCTAAAACGCTTAAAAACAGTGAAAAACCGTCAAAAAACACCAATAACCCTGCTGAAACGCTTAAAAACAGTGAAAAACCGTCAAAAAACACCAATAACCCTGCTGAAACGCTTAAAAACAGTGAAAAACCGTCAAAAAACACCTATAACCCTGCTAAAACGCTTAAAAACAGTGAAAAACCGTCAAAAAACACCAATAACCCTGCTAAAACGCTTAAAAACAGTGAAAAACCGTCAAAAAACACCAATAACCCTGCTAAAACACTTAAAAACAGTGAAAACCCGTCAAAAAACACCAATAACCCTGCTAAAACGCTTAAAAACAGTGAAAAACAGTCAAAAAACAGCAATAACCCTGCTGAAACGCTTAAAAACAGTGAAAAACCGTCAAAAAACACCAATAACCCTGCTGAAACGCTTAAAAACAGTGAAAAACCGTCAAAAAACACCTATAACCCTGCTAAAACGCTTAAAAACAGTGAAAAACCGTCAAAAAACACCAATAACCCTGCTAAAACGCTTAAAAACAGTGAAAAACCGTCAAAAAACACCAATAACCCTGCTAAAACGCTTAAAAACAGAGAAAAACCGTGAAAAAACACCAATAACCCTGCTGAAACGCTTAAAAACAGTGAAAAACCGTCAAAAAACACCAATAACCCTGCTAAAACGCTTAAAAACAGTGAAAAACCGTCAAAAAACACCAATAACCCTGCTGAAACGCTTAAAAACAGTGGAAAACCGTCAAAAAACACCAATAACCCTGCTAAAACGCTTAAAAACAGTGAAAAACCGTCAAAAAACACCAATAACCCTGCTGAAACGCTTAAAAACAGTGGAAAACCGTCAAAAAACACCAATAACCCTGCTAAAACGCTTAAAAACAGTGAAAAAACGTCAAAAAACACCAATAACCCTGCTAAAACGCTTAAAAACAGTGAAAAACCGTCAAAAAACACCAATAACCCTGCTAAAACGCTTAAAAACAGTAAAAAACCGTCAAAAAACACCTATAACCCTGCTGAAACGCTTAAAAACAGTGAAAAACCGTCAAAAAACACCAATAACCCTGCTAAAACGCTCAAAAACAGTGAAAAACCGTCAAAAAACACCAATAACCCTGCTGAAACGCTTTAAAACAGTGAAAAACCGTCAAAAAACACCTATAACCCTGCTAAAACGCTTAAAAACAGTGAAAAACCATCAAAAAACACCAATAACCCTGCTGAAACGCTTAAAAACAGTGAAAAACCGTCAAAAAACACCAATAACCCTGCTGAAACGCTTAAAAACAGTGAAAAACCGTCAAAAAACACCAATAACCCTGCTAAAACGCTTAAAAACAGTGAAAAACCGTCAAAAAACACCAATAACCCTGCTAAAACGCTTAAAAACAGTGAAAAACCGTCAAAAAACACCAATAACCCTGCTAAAACGCTTAAAAACAGTGAAAAACCGTCATAAAACACCAATAACCCTGCTAAAACGCTTAAAAACAGTGAAAAACCGTCAAAAAACACCAATAATCCTGCTAAAACGCTTAAAAACAGTGAAAAACCGTCAAAAAACACCAATAACCCTGCTAAAACGCTTAAAAACAGTGAAAAACCGTCAAAAAACACCAATAACCCTGCTAAAACGCTTAAAAACAGTGAAAAACCGTCAAAAAAACACCAATAACCCTGCTGAAACGCTTAAAAACAGTGAAAAACCGTCAAAAAACACCAATAACCCTGCTGAAACGCTTAAAAACAGTGAAAAACCGTCAAAAAACACCAATAACCCTGCTAAAACGCTTAAAAACAGTAAAAAACCGTCAAAAAACACCAATAACCCCGCTGAAACGCTTAAAAACAGTGAAAAACCGTCAAAAAACACCTATAACCCTGCTAAAACGCTTAAAAACAGTGAAAAACCGTCAAAAAACACCAATAACCCTGCTAAAACGCTTAAAAACAGTGAAAAACCGTCAAAAAACACCAATAATCCTGCTAAAAACGCTTAAAAACAGTGAAAAAACCGTCAAAAAACACCTATAACCCTGCTGAAACGCTTAAAAACAGTGAAAAAACCGTCAAAAAACACCAATAACTCTGCTAAAACGCTTAAAAACAGTGAAAAACTGTCAAAAAACACCAATAACCCCGCTGAAACGCCTAAAAACAGTGAAAAACCGTCAAAAAACAGCAATAACCCTGCTAAAACGCTTAAAAACAGTGAAAAACTGTCAAAAAACACCAATAACCCTGCTAAAACGCTTAAAAACAGTGAAAAACCGTCAAAAAACACCAATAACCCTGCTGAAACGCTTTAAAACAGTGAAAAACCGTCAAAAAACACCTATAACCCTGCTAAAACGCTTAAAAACAGTGAAAAACCGTCAAAAAACACCAATAACCCTCCTAAAACGCTTAAAAACAGTGAAAAACCGTCAAAAAACACCAATAACCCCGCTAAAACGCTTTAAAACAGTGAAAAACCGTCAGAAAACACCAATAACCCTGCTAAAACGCTTAAAAACAGTGAAAAACAGTCAAAAAACACCAATAACCCTGCTAAAACGCTTAAAAACAGTGAAAAACCGTCAAAAAACACCAATAACCCCGCTGAAACGCTTAAAAACAGTGAAAAACCGTCAAAAAACACCTATAACCCTGCTAAAACGCTTAAAAACAGTGAAAAACCGTCAAAAAACACCAATAACCCTGCTAAAACGCTTGAAAACAGTGAAAAACCGTCAAAAAACACCAATAACCCTGCTGAAACGCTTAAAAACAGTGAAAAACCGTCAAAAAACACCAATAACCCTGCTGAAACGCTTAAAAACAGTGAAAAACCGTCAAAAAACACCAATAACCCTGCTGAAACGCTTAAAAACAGTGAAAAACCGTCAAAAAACACCTATAACCCTGCTAAAACGCTTAAAAACAGTGAAAAACCGTCAAAAAACACCAATAACCCTGCTAAAACGCTTAAAAACAGTGAAAAACCGTCAAAAAACACCGATAACCCTGCTAAAACACTTTAAAACAGTGAAAACCCGTCAAAAAACACCAATAACCCTGCTAAAACGCTTAAAAACAGTGAAAAACAGTCAAAAAACACCAATAACCCTGCTGAAACGCTTAAAAACAGTGAAAAATCGTCAAAAAACACCAATAACCCTGCTTAAACGCTTAAAAACAGTGAAAAACCGTCAAAAAACACCTATAACCCTGCTAAAACGCTTAAAAACAGTGAAAAACCGTCAAAAAACACCAATAACCCTGCTAAAACGCTTAAAAACAGTGAAAAACCGTCAAAAAACACCAATAACCATGCTAAAACGCTTAAAAACAGTGAAAAACCGTCATAAAACACCAATAACCCTGCTGAAACGCTTAAAAACAGTGAAAAACCGTCAAAAAACACCAATAACCCCGCTAAAACGCTTTAAAACAGTGATAAAACGCTTAAAACAGTGAAAAACCGTCAAAAAACACCTATAACCCTGCTAAAACGCTTAAAAACAGTGAAAAACCGTCAAAAACACCAATAACCCTGCTAAACGCTTAAAAACAGTGAAAAACCGTCAAAAAACACCAATAACCATGCTAAAACGCTTAAAAACAGTGAAAAACCGTCATAAAACACCAATAACCCTGCTAAAACGCTTAAAAACAGTGAAAAACCGTCAAAAAACACCAATAACCCTGCTAAAACGCTTAAAAACAGTGAAAAACCGTCAAAAAACACCAATAACCCCGCTAAAACGCTTAAAAACAGTGAAAAACCGTCAAAAAACACCAATAACCCTGCTAAAACGCTTAAAAACAGTGAAAAACCGTCAAAAAACACCAATAACCCTGCTAAAACACTTAAAAACAGTGAAAACCCGTCAAAAAACACCAATAACCCTGCTAAAACGCTTAAAAACAGTGAAAAACAGTCAAAAAACAGCAATAACCCTGCTGAAACGCTTAAAACAGTGAAAAACCGTCAAAAAACACCAATAACCCTGCTGAAACGCTTAAAAACAGTGAAAAACCGTCAAAAACACCTATAACCCTGCTAAAACGCTTAAAAACAGTGAAAAACCGTCAAAAAACACCAATAACCCTGCTAAAACGCTTAAAAACAGTGAAAAACCGTCAAAAAACACCAATAACCCTGCTAAACGCTTAAAAACAGTGAAAAACCGTGAAAAAACACCAATAACCCTGCTGAAACGCTTAAAAACAGTGAAAAACCGTCAAAACACAACAAACGCTTAAAAACAGTGAAAAACCGTCAAAAAACACCAATAACCCTGCTGAAACGCTTAAAAACAGTGGAAAACCGTCAAAAAACACCAATAACCCTGCTAAAACGCTTAAAACAGTGAAAAACCGTCAAAAAACACCAATAACCCTGCTGAAACGCTTAAAAACAGTGGAAAACCGTCAAAAAACACCAATAACCCTGCTAAAACGCTTAAAAACAGTGAAAAAACGTCAAAAAACACCAATAACCCTGCTAAAACGCTTAAAAACAGTGAAAAACCGTCAAAAAACACCAATAACCCTGCTAAAACGCTTAAAAACAGTAAAAAACCGTCAAAAAACACCTATAACCCTGCTGAAACGCTTAAAAACAGTGAAAAACCGTCAAAAAACACCAATAACCCTGCTAAAACGCTCAAAACAGTGAAAAACCGTCAAAAAACACCAATAACCCTGCTGAAACGCTTTAAAACAGTGAAAAACCGTCAAAAAACACCTATAACCCTGCTAAAACGCTTAAAAACAGTGAAAAACCATCAAAAAACACCAATAACCCTGCTGAAACGCTTAAAAACAGTGAAAAACCGTCAAAAAACACCAATAACCCTGCTGAAACGCTTAAAAACAGTGAAAAACCGTCAAAAAACACCAATAACCCTGCTAAAACGCTTAAAAACAGTGAAAAACCGTCAAAAAACACCAATAACCCTGCTAAAACGCTTAAAAACAGTGAAAAACCGTCAAAAAACACCAATAACCCTGCTAAAACGCTTAAAAACAGTGAAAAACCGACATAAAACACCAATAACCCTGCTAAAACGCTTAAAAACAGTGAAAAACCGTCAAAAAACACCAATAATCCTGCTAAAACGCTTAAAAACAGTGAAAAACCGTCAAAAACACCAATAACCCTGCTAAAACGCTTAAAAACAGTGAAAAACCGTCAAAAAACACCAATAACCCTGCTAAAACGCTTAAAAACAGTGAAAAACCGTCAAAAAACACCAATAACCCTGCTGAAACGCTTAAAAACAGTGAAAAACCGTCAAAAAACACCAATAACCCTGCTGAAACGCTTAAAAACAGTGAAAAACCGTCAAAAAACACCAATAACCCTGCTAAAACGCTTAAAAACAGTGAAAAACCGTCAAAAACACCAATAACCCCGCTGAAACGCTTAAAAACAGTGAAAAACCGTCAAAAACACCTATAACCCTGCTAAAACGCTTAAAAACAGTGAAAAACCGTCAAAAAACACCAATAACCCTGCTAAAACGCTTAAAAACAGTGAAAAACCGTCAAAAAACACCAATAATCCTGCTAAAACGCTTAAAAACAGTGAAAAACCGTCAAAAAACACCTATAACCCTGCTGAAACGCTTAAAAACAGTGAAAAACCGTCAAAAAACACCAATAACTCTGCTAAAACGCTTAAAAACAGTGAAAAACTGTCAAAAAACACCAATAACCCCGCTGAAACGCCTAAAAACAGTGAAAAACCGTCAAAAAACAGCAATAACCCTGCTAAAACGCTTAAAAACAGTGAAAAACTGTCAAAAAACACCAATAACCCTGCTAAAACGCTTAAAAACAGTGAAAAACCGTCAAAAAACACCAATAACCCTGCTGAAACGCTTTAAAACAGTGAAAAACCGTCAAAAAACACCTATAACCCTGCTAAAACGCTTAAAAACAGTGAAAAACCGTCAAAAAACACCAATAACCCTGCTAAAACGCTTAAAAACAGTGAAAAACCGTCAAAAAACACCAATAACCCCGCTAAAACGCTTTAAAACAGTGAAAAACCGTCAAAAAACACCAATAACCCTGCTAAAACGCTTAAAAACAGTGAAAAACAGTCAAAAAACACCAATAACCCTGCTAAAACGCTTAAAAACAGTGAAAAACCGTCAAAAAACACCAATAACCCCGCTGAAACGCTTAAAAACAGTGAAAAACCGTCAAAAAACACCTATAACCCTGCTAAAACGCTTAAAAACAGTGAAAAACCGTCAAAAAACACCAATAACCCTGCTAAAACGCTTGAAAACAGTGAAAAACCGTCAAAAAACACCAATAACCCTGCTGAAACGCTTAAAAACAGTGAAAAACCGTCAAAAAACACCAATAACCCTGCTGAAACGCTTAAAAACAGTGAAAAACCGTCAAAAAACACCAATAACCCTGCTGAAACGCTTAAAAACAGTGAAAAACCGTCAAAAAACACCTATAACCCTGCTAAAACGCTTAAAAACAGTGAAAAACCGTCAAAAAACACCAATAACCCTGCTAAAACGCTTAAAAACAGTGAAAAACCGTCAAAAAACACCGATAACCCTGCTAAAACACTTTAAAACAGTGAAAACCCGTCAAAAAACACCAATAACCCTGCTAAAACGCTTAAAAACAGTGAAAAACAGTCAAAAAACACCAATAACCCTGCTGAAACGCTTAAAAACAGTGAAAAATCGTCAAAAAACACCAATAACCCTGCTTAAACGCTTAAAAACAGTGAAAAACCGTCAAAAAACACCTATAACCCTGCTAAAACGCTTAAAAACAGTGAAAAACCGTCAAAAAACACCAATAACCCTGCTAAAACGCTTAAAAACAGTGAAAAACCGTCAAAAAACACCAATAACCATGCTAAAACGCTTAAAAACAGTGAAAAACCGTCATAAAACACCAATAACCCTGCTGAAACGCTTAAAAACAGTGAAAAACCGTCAAAAAACACCAATAACCCCGCTAAAACGCTTTAAAACAGTGAAAAACCGTCAAAAAACACCAATAACCCTGCTAAAACGCTTAAAAACAGTGAAAAACCGTCAAAAAACACCAATAACCCTGCTGAAACGCTTAAAAACAGTGAAAAACCGTCAAAAAACACCAATAACCCTGCTGAAACGCTTAAAAACAGTGAAAAACCGTCAAAAAACACCAATAACCCTGCTGAAACGCTTAAAAACAGTGAAAAACCGTCAAAAAACACCTATAACCCTGCTAAAACGCTTAAAAACAGTGAAAAACCGTCAAAAAACACCAATAACCCTGCTAAAACGCTTAAAAACAGTGAAAAACCGTCAAAAAACACCAATAACCCTGCTAAAACACTTAAAAACAGTGAAAACCCGTCAAAAAACACCAATAACCCTGCTAAAACGCCTAAAAACAGTGAAAAACAGTCAAAAAACACCAATAACCCTGCTGAAACGCTTAAAAACAGTGAAAAACCGTCAAAAAACACCAATAACCCTGCTGAAACGCTTAAAAACAGTGAAAAACCGTCAAAAAACACCTATAACCCTGCTAAAACGCTTAAAAACAGTGAAAAACCGTCAAAAAACACCAATAACCCTGCTAAAACGCTTAAAAACAGTGAAAAACCGTCAAAAAACACCAATAACCCTGCTAAAACGCTTAAAAACAGTGAAAAACCGTCATAAAACACCAATAACCCTGCTAAAACGCTTAAAAACAGTGAAAAACCGTGAAAAAACACCAATAACCCTGCTGAAACGCTTAAAAACAGTGAAAAACCGTCAAAAAACACCAATAACCCTGCTAAAACGCTTAAAAACAGTGAAAAACCGTCAAAAAACACCAATAACCCTGCTGAAACGCTTAAAAACAGTGGAAAACCGTCAAAAAACACCAATAACCCTGCTAAAACGCTTAAAAACAGTGAAAAACCGTCAAAAAACACCAATAACCCTGCTAAAACGCTTAAAAACAGTGAAAAACCGTCAAAAAACACCAATAACCCTGCTAAAACGCTTAAAAACAGTGAAAAAACGTCAAAAAACACCAATAACCCTGCTAAAACGCTTAAAAACAGTGAAAAACCGTCAAAAAACACCAATAACCCTGCTAAAACGCTTAAAAACAGTAAAAAACCGTCAAAAAACACCTATAACCCTGCTGAAACGCTTAAAAACAGTGAAAAACCGTCAAAAAACACCAATAACCCTGCTAAAACGCTCAAAAACAGTGAAAAACCGTCAAAAAACACCAATAACCCTGCTGAAACGCTTTAAAACAGTGAAAAACCGTCAAAAAACACCTATAACCCTGCTAAAACGCTTAAAAACAGTGAAAAACCGTCATAAAACACCAATAACCCTGCTAAAACGCTTAAAAACAGTGAAAAACCGTCAAAAAACACCAATAACCCTGCTGAAACGCTTAAAAACAGTGAAAAACCGTCAAAAAACACCAATAACCCTGCTGAAACGCTTAAAAACAGTGAAAAACCGTCAAAAAACACCTATAACCCTGCTAAAACGCTTAAAAACAGTGAAAAACCGTCAAAAAACACCAATAACCCTGCTAAAACGCTTAAAAACAGTGAAAAACCGTCAAAAAACACCAATAACCCTGCTAAAACGCTTAAAAACAGTGGAAAACCGTCAAAAAACACCAATAACCCTGCTGAAACGCTTAAAAACAGTGGAAAACCGTCAAAAAACACCAATAACCCTGCTGCAACGCTTAAAAACAGTGAAAAACCGTCAAAAAACACCAATAACCCTGCTAAAACGCTTAAAAACAGTGAAAAACCGTCAAAAAACACCAATAACCCTGCTAAAACGCTTAAAAACAGTGAAAAAACGTCAAAAAACACCAATAACCCTGCTAAAACGCTTAAAAACAGTGAAAAACCGTCAAAAAACACCAATAACCCTGCTAAAACGATTAAAAACAGTAAAAAACCGTCAAAAAACACCTATAACCCTGCTGAAACGCTTAAAAACAGTGAAAAACCGTCAAAAAACACCAATAACCCTGCTGAAACGCTTAAAAACAGTGAAAAACCGTCAAAAAACACCAATAACTCTGCTAAAACGCTTAAAAACAGTGAAAAACTGTCAAAAAACACCATTAACCCCGCTGAAACGCCTAAAAACAGTGAAAAACCGTCAAAAAACAGCAATAACCCTGCTAAAACGCTTAAAAACAGTGAAAAACTGTCAAAAAACACCAATAACCCTGCTAAAACGCTTAAAAACAGTGAAAAACCGTCAAAAAACACCAATAACCCTGCTGAAACGCTTTAAAACAGTGAAAAACCGTCAAAAAACACCTATAACCCTGCTAAAACGCTTAAAAACAGTGAAAAACCGTCAAAAAACACCAATAACCCTGCTAAAACGCTTAAAAACAGTGAAAAACCGTCAAAAAACACCAATAACCCCGCTAAAACGCTTTAAAACAGTGAAAAACCGTCAAAAAACACCAATAACCCTGCTAAAACGCTTAAAAACAGTGAAAAACAGTCAAAAAACACCAATAACCCTGCTAAAACGCTTAAAAACAGTGAAAAACCGTCAAAAAACACCAATAACCCCGCTGAAACGCTTAAAAACAGTGAAAAACCGTCAAAAAACACCTATAACCCTGCTAAAACGCTTAAAAACAGTGAAAAACCGTCAAAAAACACCAATAACCCTGCTAAAACGCTTAAAAACAGTGAAAAACCGTCAAAAAACACCAATAACCCTGCTGAAACGCTTAAAAACAGTGAAAAACCGTCAAAAAACACCAATAACCCTGCTGAAACGCTTAAAAACAGTGAAAAACCGTCAAAAAACACCAATAACCCTGCTGAAACGCTTAAAAACAGTGAAAAACCGTCAAAAAACACCTATAACCCTGCTAAAACGCTTAAAAACAGTGAAAAACCGTCAAAAAACACCAATAACCCTGCTAAAACGCTTAAAAACAGTGAAAAACCGTCAAAAAACACCGATAACCCTGCTAAAACACTTTAAAACAGTGAAAACCCGTCAAAAACACCAATAACCCTGCTAAAACGCTTAAACCGTCAAAAAACACCAATAACCCCGCTAAAACGCTTTAAAACAGTGAAAAACCGTCAAAAAACACCAATAACCCTGCTAAAACGCTTAAAAACAGTGAAAAACCGTCAAAAAACACCAATAACCCTGCTGAAACGCTTAAAAACAGTGAAAAACCGTCAAAAAACACCAATAACCCTGCTGAAACGCTTAAAAACAGTGAAAAACCGTCAAAAAACACCAATAACCCTGCTGAAACGCTTAAAAACAGTGAAAAACCGTCAAAAAACACCTATAACCCTGCTAAAACGCTTAAAAACAGTGAAAAACCGTCAAAAAACACCAATAACCCTGCTAAAACACTTAAAAACAGTGAAAACCCGTCAAAAAACACCAATAACCCTGCTAAAACGCTTAAAAACAGTGAAAAACAGTCAAAAAACACCAATAACCCTGCTGAAACGCTTAAAAACAGTGAAAAACCGTCAAAAAACACCAATAACCCTGCTGAAACGCTTAAAAACAGTGAAAAACCGTCAAAAAACACCTATAACCCTGCTAAAACGCTTAAAAACAGTGAAAAACCGTCAAAAAACACCAATAACCCTGCTAAAACGCTTAAAAACAGTGAAAAACCGTCAAAAAACACCAATAACCCTGCTAAAACGCTTAAAAACAGTGAAAAACCGTCATAAAACACCAATAACCCTGCTAAAACGCTTAAAAACAGTGAAAAACCGTGAAAAAACACCAATAACCCTGCTGAAACGCTTAAAAACAGTGAAAAACCGTCAAAAAACACCAATAACCCTGCTAAAACGCTTAAAAACAGTGAAAAACCGTCAAAAAACACCAATAACCCTGCTGAAACGCTTAAAAACAGTGGAAAACCGTCAAAAAACACCAATAACCCTGCTAAAACGCTTAAAAACAGTGAAAAACCGTCAAAAAACACCAATAACCCTGCTAAAACGCTTAAAAACAGTGAAAAACCGTCAAAAAACAC
>NW_027556599.1:0-19943 GCF_964204865.1 Styela clava
CACTGTTTTTAAGCGTTTTAGCAGGGTTATTGGTGTTTTTTGACGGTTTTTCACTGTTTTTAAGCGTTTTAGCAGGGTTATTGGTGTTTTTTGACGGTTTTACACTGTTTTAAGCGATTTAGCAGGGTTATTGGTGTTTTTTGACGGTTTTTCACTGTTTTTAAGCGTTTTAGCAGGGTTATTGGTGTTTTTTGACGGTTTTTCACTGTTTTTAAGCGTTTTAGCAGGGTTATTGGTGTTTTTTGACGGTTTTTCACTGTTTTTAAGCGTTTTAGCAGGGTTATTGGTGTTTTTTGACGGTTTTTCATTGTTTTTAAGCGTTTTAGCAGGGTTATTGGTGTTTTTGGACGGGTTTTCACTGTTTTTAAGCGTTTTAGCAGGGTTATTGGTGTTTTTTGACGGTTTTTCACTGTTTTTAAGCGTTTTAGCAGGGTTATTGGTGTTTTTTGACGGTTTTTCACTGTTTTTAAGCGTTTTAGCAGGGTTATTGGTGTTTTTTGACGGTTTTTCACTGTTTTTAAGCGTTTTAGCAGGGTTATTGGTGTTTTTTGACGGTTTTTCACTGTTTTTAAGCGTTTTATCAGGGTTATTGGTGTTTTTTGACGGTTTTACACTGTTTTTAAGCGATTTAGCAGGGTTATTGGTGTTTTTTGACGGTTTTTCACTGTTTTTAAGCGTTTTAGCAGGGTTATTGGTGTTTTTTGACGGTTTTTCACTGTTTTTAAGCGTTTTAGCAGGGTTATTGGTGTTTTTTGACGGTTTTCCACTGTTTTTAAGCGTTTTAGCAGGGTTATTGGTGTTTTTTGACGGGTTTTCACTGTTTTTAAGCGTTTTAGCAGGGTTATTGGTGTTTTTTGACGGTTTTTCATTGTTTTTAAGCGTTTTAGCAGGGTTATTGGTGTTTTTGGACGGTTTTTCACTGTTTTTAAGCGTTTTAGCAGGGTTATTGGTGTTTTTTGACGGTTTTTCACTGTTTTTAAGCGTTTTAGCAGGGTTATTGGTGTTTTTTGACGGTTTTTCACTGTTTTTAAGCGTTTTATCAGGGTTATTGGTGTTTTTTGACGGTTTTACACTGTTTTTAAGCGATTTAGCAGGGTTATTGGTGTTTTTTGACGGTTTTTCACTGTTTTTAAGCGTTTTAGCAGGGTTATTGGTGTTTTTTGACGGTTTTTCACTGTTTTTAAGCGTTTTAGCAGGGTTATTGGTGTTTTTTGACGGTTTTTCACTGTTTTTAAGCGTTTTAGCAGGGTTATTGGTGTTTTTTGACGGTTTTTCACTGTTTTTAAGCGTTTTAGCAGGGTTATTGGTGTTTTTTGACGGTTTTTCACTGTTTTTAAGCGTTTTAGCAGGGTTATTGGTGTTTTTTGACGGTTTTTCACTGTTTTTAAGCGTTTTATCAGGGTTATTGGTGTTTTTTGACGGTTTTTCACTGTTTTTAAGCGTTTTAGCAGGGTTATTGGTGTTTTTTGACGGTTTTTCATTGTTTTTAAGCGTTTTAGCAGGGTTATTGGTGTTTTTTGACGGTTTTCCACTGTTTTTAAGCGTTTTAGCAGGGTTATTGGTGTTTTTTGACGGGTTTTCACTGTTTTTAAGCGTTTTAGCAGGGTTATTGGTGTTTTTTGATGGTTTTTCATTGTTTTTAAGCGTTTTAGCAGGGTTATTGGTGTTTTTGGACGGTTTTTCACTGTTTTTAAGCGTTTTAGCAGGGTTATTGGTGTTTTTTGACGGTTTTTCACTGTTTTTAAGCGTTTTAGCAGGGTTATTGGTGTTTTTTGACGGTTTTTCACTGTTTTTAAGCGTTTTATCAGGGTTATTGGTGTTTTTTGACGGTTTTACACTGTTTTTAAGCGATTTAGCAGGGTTATTGGTGTTTTTTGACGGTTTTTCACTGTTTTTAAGCGTTTTAGCAGGGTTATTGGTGTTTTTTGACGGTTTTTCACTGTTTTTAAGCGTTTTAGCAGGGTTATTGGTGTTTTTTGACGGTTTTCATTGTTTTTAAGCGTTTTAGCAGGGTTATTGGTGTTTTTGGACGGGTTTTCACTGTTTTTAAGCGTTTTAGCAGGGTTATTGGTGTTTTTTGACGGTTTTTCACTGTTTTTAAGCGTTTTAGCAGGGTTATTGGTGTTTTTTGACGGTTTTTCATTGTTTTTAAGCGTTTTAGCAGGGTTATTGGTGTTTTTGGACGGGTTTTCACTGTTTTTAAGCGTTTTAGCAGGGTTATTGGTGTTTTTTGACGGTTTTTCACTGTTTTTAAGCGTTTTAGCAGGGTTATTGGTGTTTTTTGACGGTTTTCCACTGTTTTTAAGCGTTTTAGCAGGGTTATTGGTGTTTTTTGACGGGTTTTCACTGTTTTTAAGCGTTTTAGCAGGGTTATTGGTGTTTTTTGACGGTTTTTCATTGTTTTTAAGCGTTTTAGCAGGGTTATTGGTGTTTTTGGACGGGTTTTCACTGTTTTTAAGCGTTTTAGCAGGGTTATTGGTGTTTTTTGACGGTTTTTCATTGTTTTTAAGCGTTTTAGCAGGGTTATTGGTGTTTTTTGACGGTTTTCCACTGTTTTTAAGCGTTTTAGCAGGGTTATTGGTGTTTTTTGACGGGTTTTCACTGTTTTTAAGCGTTTTAGCAGGGTTATTGGTGTTTTTTGACGGTTTTTCATTGTTTTTAAGCGTTTTAGCAGGGTTATTGGTGTTTTTGGACGGTTTTTCACTGTTTTTAAGCGTTTTAGCAGGGTTATTGGTGTTTTTTGACGGTTTTTCACTGTTTTTAAGCGTTTTAGCAGGGTTATTGGTGTTTTTTGACGGTTTTTCACTGTTTTTAAGCGTTTTATCAGGGTTATTGGTGTTTTTTGACGGTTTTACACTGTTTTTAAGCGATTTAGCAGGGTTATTGGTGTTTTTTGACGGTTTTTCACTGTTTTTAAGCGTTTTAGCAGGGTTATTGGTGTTTTTTGACGGTTTTTCACTGTTTTTAAGCGTTTTAGCAGGGTTATTGGTGTTTTTTGACGGTTTTTCACTGTTTTTAAGCGTTTTAGCAGGGTTATTGGTGTTTTTTGACGGTTTTTCATTGTTTTTAAGCGTTTTAGCAGGGTTATTGGTGTTTTTGGACGGGTTTTCACTGTTTTTAAGCGTTTTAGCAGGGTTATTGGTGTTTTTTGACGGTTTTTCACTGTTTTTAAGCGTTTTAGCAGGGTTATTGGTGTTTTTTGACGGTTTTTCACTGTTTTTAAGCGTTTTAGCAGGGTTATTGGTGTTTTTTGACGGTTTTTCACTGTTTTTAAGCGTTTTAGCAGGGTTATTGGTGTTTTTTGACGGTTTTTCACTGTTTTTAAGCGTTTTATCAGGGTTATTGGTGTTTTTTGACGGTTTTACACTGTTTTTAAGCGATTTAGCAGGGTTATTGGTGTTTTTTGACGGTTTTTCACTGTTTTTAAGCGTTTTAGCAGGGTTATTGGTGTTTTTTGACGGTTTTTCACTGTTTTTAAGCGTTTTAGCAGGGTTATTGGTGTTTTTTGACGGTTTTCCACTGTTTTTAAGCGTTTTAGCAGGGTTATTGGTGTTTTTTGACGGGTTTTCACTGTTTTTAAGCGTTTTAGCAGGGTTATTGGTGTTTTTTGACGGTTTTTCATTGTTTTTAAGCGTTTTAGCAGGGTTATTGGTGTTTTTGGACGGTTTTTCACTGTTTTTAAGCGTTTTAGCAGGGTTATTGGTGTTTTTTGACGGTTTTTCACTGTTTTTAAGCGTTTTAGCAGGGTTATTGGTGTTTTTTGACGGTTTTTCACTGTTTTTAAGCGTTTTATCAGGGTTATTGGTGTTTTTTGACGGTTTTACACTGTTTTTAAGCGATTTAGCAGGGTTATTGGTGTTTTTTGACGGTTTTTCACTGTTTTTAAGCGTTTTAGCAGGGTTATTGGTGTTTTTTGACGGTTTTTCACTGTTTTTAAGCGTTTTAGCAGGGTTATTGGTGTTTTTTGACGGTTTTTCACTGTTTTTAAGCGTTTTAGCAGGGTTATTGGTGTTTTTTGACGGTTTTTCACTGTTTTTAAGCGTTTTAGCAGGGTTATTGGTGTTTTTTGACGGTTTTTCACTGTTTTTAAGCGTTTTAGCAGGGTTATTGGTGTTTTTTGACGGTTTTTCACTGTTTTTAAGCGTTTTATCAGGGTTATTGGTGTTTTTTGACGGTTTTTCACTGTTTTTAAGCGTTTTAGCAGGGTTATTGGTGTTTTTTGACGGTTTTTCATTGTTTTTAAGCGTTTTAGCAGGGTTATTGGTGTTTTTTGACGGTTTTCCACTGTTTTTAAGCGTTTTAGCAGGGTTATTGGTGTTTTTTGACGGGTTTTCACTGTTTTTAAGCGTTTTAGCAGGGTTATTGGTGTTTTTTGATGGTTTTTCATTGTTTTTAAGCGTTTTAGCAGGGTTATTGGTGTTTTTGGACGGTTTTTCACTGTTTTTAAGCGTTTTAGCAGGGTTATTGGTGTTTTTTGACGGTTTTTCACTGTTTTTAAGCGTTTTAGCAGGGTTATTGGTGTTTTTTGACGGTTTTTCACTGTTTTTAAGCGTTTTATCAGGGTTATTGGTGTTTTTTGACGGTTTTACACTGTTTTTAAGCGATTTAGCAGGGTTATTGGTGTTTTTTGACGGTTTTTCACTGTTTTTAAGCGTTTTAGCAGGGTTATTGGTGTTTTTTGACGGTTTTTCACTGTTTTTAAGCGTTTTAGCAGGGTTATTGGTGTTTTTTGACGGTTTTTCATTGTTTTTAAGCGTTTTAGCAGGGTTATTGGTGTTTTTGGACGGGTTTTCACTGTTTTTAAGCGTTTTAGCAGGGTTATTGGTGTTTTTTGACGGTTTTTCACTGTTTTTAAGCGTTTTAGCAGGGTTATTGGTGTTTTTTGACGGTTTTTCATTGTTTTTAAGCGTTTTAGCAGGGTTATTGGTGTTTTTGGACGGGTTTTCACTGTTTTTAAGCGTTTTAGCAGGGTTATTGGTGTTTTTTGACGGTTTTTCACTGTTTTTAAGCGTTTTAGCAGGGTTATTGGTGTTTTTTGACGGTTTTTCACTGTTTTTAAGCGTTTTAGCAGGGTTATTGGTGTTTTTTGACGGTTTTTCACTGTTTTTAAGCGTTTTATCAGGGTTATTGGTGTTTTTTGACGGTTTTACACTGTTTTTAAGCGATTTAGCAGGGTTATTGGTGTTTTTTGACGGTTTTTCACTGTTTTTAAGCGTTTTAGCAGGGTTATTGGTGTTTTTTGACGGTTTTTCACTGTTTTTAAGCGTTTTAGCAGGGTTATTGGTGTTTTTTGACGGTTTTTCATTGTTTTTAAGCGTTTTAGCAGGGTTATTGGTGTTTTTGGACGGGTTTTCACTGTTTTTAAGCGTTTTAGCAGGGTTATTGGTGTTTTTTGACGGTTTTTCACTGTTTTTAAGCGTTTTAGCAGGGTTATTGGTGTTTTTTGACGGTTTTTCATTGTTTTTAAGCGTTTTAGCAGGGTTATTGGTGTTTTTGGACGGGTTTTCACTGTTTTTAAGCGTTTTAGCAGGGTTATTGGTGTTTTTTGACGGTTTTTCACTGTTTTAAGCGTTTTAGCAGGGTTATTGGTGTTTTTTTACGGTTTTTCACTGTTTTTAAGCGTTTTAGCAGGGTTATTAGTGTTTTTTGACGGTTTTTCACTGTTTTTAAGCGTTTTAGCAGGGTTATTGGTGTTTTTTGACGGTTTTTCACTGTTTTTAAGCGTTTTAGCAGGGTTATTGGTGTTTTTTGACGATTTTTCACTGTTTTTAAGCGTTTTAGAAGGGTTATTGGTGTTTTTCGACGGTTTTTCACTGTTTTTAAGCGTTTTAGCAGGGTTATTGGTGTTTTTTGACGGTTTTTCACTGTTTTTAAGCGTTTTAGCAGGGTTATTGGTGTTTTTTGACGGGTTTTCACTGTTTTTAAGCGTTTTAGAAGGGTTATTGGTGTTTTTTGACGGTTTTTCACTGTTTTTAAGCGTTTTAGCAGGGTTATTGGTGTTTTTTGACGGTTTTTCATTGTTTTTAAGCGTTTTAGCAGGGTTATTGGTGTTTTTTGACGGGTTTTCACTGTTTTTAAGCGTTTTAGCAGGGTTATTGGTGTTTTTTGACGGTTTTTCACTGTTTTTAAGCGTTTTAGCAGGGTTATTGGTGTTTTTTGACGGTTTTTCATTGTTTTTAAGCGTTTTAGCAGGGTTATTGGTGTTTTTGGACGGGTTTTCACTGTTTTTAAGCGTTTTAGCAGGGTTATTGGTGTTTTTTGACGGTTTTTCACTGTTTTTAAGCGTTTTAGCAGGGTTATTGGTGTTTTTTGACGGTTTTTCACTGTTTTTAAGCGTTTTAGCAGGGTTATTGGTGTTTTTTGACGGTTTTTCACTGTTTTTAAGCGTTTTAGCAGGGTTATTGGTGTTTTTTGACGGTTTTTCACTGTTTTTAAGCGTTTTATCAGGGTTATTGGTGTTTTTTGACGGTTTTACACTGTTTTTAAGCGATTTAGCAGGGTTATTGGTGTTTTTTGACGGTTTTTCACTGTTTTTAAGCGTTTTAGCAGGGTTATTGGTGTTTTTTGACGGTTTTTCACTGTTTTTAAGCGTTTTAGCAGGGTTATTGGTGTTTTTTGACGGTTTTTTCACTGTTTTTAAGCGTTTTAGCAGGGTTATTGGTGTTTTTTGACGGTTTTTCACTGTTTTTAAGCGTTTTAGCAGGGTTATTGGTGTTTTTTGACGGTTTTTCACTGTTTTTAAGCGTTTTAGCAGGGTTATTGGTGTTTTTTGACGGTTTTTCACTGTTTTTAAGCGTTTTAGCAGGGTTATTGGTGTTTTTTGACGGTTTTTCACTGTTTTTAAGCGTTTTAGCAGGGTTATTGGTGTTTTTTGACGGTTTTTCACTGTTTTTAAGCGTTTTAGAAAGGTTATTGGTGTTTTTTGACGGTTTTTCACTGTTTTTAAGCGTTTTAGCAGGGTTATTGGTGTTTTTTTACGGTTTTTCATTGTTTTTAAGCGTTTTAGCAGGGTTATTGGTGTTTTTTGACGGTTTTTCACTGTTTTTAAGCGTTTTAGCAGGGTTATTGGTGTTTTTTGACGGTTTTTCACTGTTTTTAAGCGTTTTAGCAGGGTTATTGGTGTTTTTTGACGATTTTTCACTGTTTTTAAGCGTTTTAGAAGGGTTATTGGTGTTTTTTGACGGTTTTTCACTGTTTTTAAGCGTTTCAGCAGAGTTATTGGTGTTTTTTGACGGTTTTTCACTGTTTTTAAGCGTTTTAGCAGGGTTATTGGTGTTTTTCGACGGGTTTTCACTGTTTTTAAGCGTTTTAGCAGGGTTATTGGTGTTTTTTGACGGTTTTTCACTGTTTTTAAGCGTTTTAGCAGGGTTATTGGTGTTTTTTGACGGTTTTTCATTGTTTTTAAGCGTTTTAGCAGGGTTATTGGTGTTTTTTGACGGTTTTCCACTGTTTTTAAGCGTTTTAGCAGGGTTATTGGTGTTTTTTGACGGGTTTTCACTGTTTTTAAGCGTTTTAGCAGGGTTATTGGTGTTTTTTGACGGTTTTTCATTGTTTTTAAGCGTTTTAGCAGGGTTATTGGTGTTTTTGGACGGGTTTTCACTGTTTTTAAGCGTTTTAGCAGGGTTATTGGTGTTTTTTGACGGGTTTTCACTGTTTTTAAGCGTTTTAGCAGGGTTATTGGTGTTTTTTGACGGTTTTTCACTGTTTTTAAGCGTTTTAGCAGGGTTATTGGTGTTTTTTGACGGTTTTTCATTGTTTTTAAGCGTTTTAGCAGGGTTATTGGTGTTTTTTGACGGTTTTCCACTGTTTTTAAGCGTTTTAGCAGGGTTATTGGTGTTTTTTGACGGGTTTTCACTGTTTTTAAGCGTTTTAGCAGGGTTATTGGTGTTTTTTGACGGTTTTTCATTGTTTTTAAGCGTTTTAGCAGGGTTATTGGTGTTTTTGGACGGTTTTTCACTGTTTTTAAGCGTTTTAGCAGGGTTATTGGTGTTTTTTGACGGTTTTTCACTGTTTTTAAGCGTTTTAGCAGGGTTATTGGTGTTTTTTGACGGTTTTTCACTGTTTTTAAGCGTTTTATCAGGGTTATTGGTGTTTTTTGACGGTTTTACACTGTTTTTAAGCGATTTAGCAGGGTTATTGGTGTTTTTTGACGGTTTTTCACTGTTTTTAAGCGTTTTAGCAGGGTTATTGGTGTTTTTTGACGGTTTTTCACTGTTTTTAAGCGTTTTAGCAGGGTTATTGGTGTTTTTTGACGGTTTTTCACTGTTTTTAAGCGTTTTAGCAGGGTTATTGGTGTTTTTTGACGGTTTTTCATTGTTTTTAAGCGTTTTAGCAGGGTTATTGGTGTTTTTGGACGGGTTTTCACTGTTTTTAAGCGTTTTAGCAGGGTTATTGGTGTTTTTTGACGGTTTTTCACTGTTTTTAAGCGTTTTAGCAGGGTTATTGGTGTTTTTTGACGGTTTTTCACTGTTTTTAAGCGTTTTAGCAGGGTTATTGGTGTTTTTTGACGGTTTTTCACTGTTTTTAAGCGTTTTAGCAGGGTTATTGGTGTTTTTTGACGGTTTTTCACTGTTTTTAAGCGTTTTATCAGGGTTATTGGTGTTTTTTGACGGTTTTACACTGTTTTTAAGCGATTTAGCAGGGTTATTGGTGTTTTTTGACGGTTTTTCACTGTTTTTAAGCGTTTTAGCAGGGTTATTGGTGTTTTTTGACGGTTTTTCACTGTTTTTAAGCGTTTTAGCAGGGTTATTGGTGTTTTTTGACGGTTTTCCACTGTTTTTAAGCGTTTTAGCAGGGTTATTGGTGTTTTTTGACGGGTTTTCACTGTTTTTAAGCGTTTTAGCAGGGTTATTGGTGTTTTTTGACGGTTTTTCATTGTTTTTAAGCGTTTTAGCAGGGTTATTGGTGTTTTTGGACGGTTTTTCACTGTTTTTAAGCGTTTTAGCAGGGTTATTGGTGTTTTTTGACGGTTTTTCACTGTTTTTAAGCGTTTTAGCAGGGTTATTGGTGTTTTTTGACGGTTTTTCACTGTTTTTAAGCGTTTTATCAGGGTTATTGGTGTTTTTTGACGGTTTTACACTGTTTTTAAGCGATTTAGCAGGGTTATTGGTGTTTTTTGACGGTTTTTCACTGTTTTTAAGCGTTTTAGCAGGGTTATTGGTGTTTTTTGACGGTTTTTCACTGTTTTTAAGCGTTTTAGCAGGGTTATTGGTGTTTTTTGACGGTTTTTCACTGTTTTTAAGCGTTTTAGCAGGGTTATTGGTGTTTTTTGACGGTTTTTCACTGTTTTTAAGCGTTTTAGCAGGGTTATTGGTGTTTTTTGACGGTTTTTCACTGTTTTTAAGCGTTTTAGCAGGGTTATTGGTGTTTTTTGACGGTTTTTCACTGTTTTTAAGCGTTTTATCAGGGTTATTGGTGTTTTTTGACGGTTTTACACTGTTTTTAAGCGATTTAGCAGGGTTATTGGTGTTTTTTGACGGTTTTTCACTGTTTTTAAGCGTTTTAGCAGGGTTATTGGTGTTTTTTGACGGTTTTTCACTGTTTTTAAGCGTTTTAGCAGGGTTATTGGTGTTTTTTGACGGTTTTTCACTGTTTTTAAGCGTTTTAGCAGGGTTATTGGTGTTTTTTGACGGTTTTTCACTGTTTTTAAGCGTTTTAGCAGGGTTATTGGTGTTTTTTGACGGTTTTTCACTGTTTTTAAGCGTTTTAGCAGGGTTATTGGTGTTTTTTGACGGTTTTTCACTGTTTTTAAGCGTTTTAGCAGGGTTATTGGTGTTTTTTGACGGTTTTTCACTGTTTTTAAGCGTTTTAGCAGGGTTATTGGTGTTTTTTGACGGTTTTTCACTGTTTTTAAGCGTTTTAGAAGGGTTATTGGTGTTTTTTGACGGTTTTTCACTGTTTTTAAGCGTTTTAGCAGGGTTATTGGTGTTTTTTTACGGTTTTTCACTGTTTTTGAGCGTTTTAGCAGGGTTATTGGTGTTTTTTGACGGTTTTTCACTGTTTTTAAGCGTTTTAGCAGGGTTATTGGTGTTTTTTGACGGTTTTTCATTGTTTTTAAGCGTTTTAGCAGGGTTATTGGTGTTTTTGGACGGGTTTTCACTGTTTTTAAGCGTTTTAGCAGGGTTATTGGTGTTTTTTGACGGTTTTTCACTGTTTTTAAGCGTTTTAGCAGGGTTATTGGTGTTTTTTGACGGTTTTTCACTGTTTTTAAGCGTTTTAGCAGGGTTATTGGTGTTTTTTGACGGTTTTTCACTGTTTTTAAGCGTTTTAGCAGGGTTATTGGTGTTTTTTGACGGTTTTTCACTGTTTTTAAGCGTTTTAGCAGGGTTATTGGTGTTTTTTGACGGTTTTTCACTGTTTTTAAGCGTTTTATCAGGGTTATTGGTGTTTTTTGACGGTTTTACACTGTTTTTAAGCGATTTAGCAGGGTTATTGGTGTTTTTTGACGGTTTTTCACTGTTTTTAAGCGTTTTAGCAGGGTTATTGGTGTTTTTTGACGGTTTTTCACTGTTTTTAAGCGTTTTAGCAGGGTTATTGGTGTTTTTTGACGGTTTTTCACTGTTTTTAAGCGTTTTAGCAGGGTTATTGGTGTTTTTTGACGGTTTTTCACTGTTTTTAAGCGTTTTAGCAGGGTTATTGGTGTTTTTTGACGGTTTTTCACTGTTTTTAAGCGTTTTAGCAGGGTTATTGGTGTTTTTTGACGGTTTTTCACTGTTTTTAAGCGTTTTAGCAGGGTTATTGGTGTTTTTTGACGGTTTTTCACTGTTTTTAAGCGTTTTAGCAGGGTTATTGGTGTTTTTTGACGGTTTTTCACTGTTTTTAAGCGTTTTAGAAGGGTTATTGGTGTTTTTTGACGGTTTTTCACTGTTTTTAAGCGTTTTAGCAGGGTTATTGGTGTTTTTTTACGGTTTTTCACTGTTTTTGAGCGTTTTAGCAGGGTTATTGGTGTTTTTTGACGGTTTTTCACTGTTTTTAAGCGTTTTAGCAGGGTTATTGGTGTTTTTTGACGGTTTTTCACTGTTTTTAAGCGTTTTAGCAGGGTTATTGGTGTTTTTTGACGGTTTTTCACTGTTTTTAAGCGTTTTAGCAGGGTTATTGGTGTTTTTTGACGGTTTTTCACTGTTTTTAAGCGTTTCAGCAGAGTTATTGGTGTTTTTTGACGGTTTTTCACTGTTTTTAAGCGTTTTAGCAGGGTTATTGGTGTTTTTTGACGGGTTTTCACTGTTTTTAAGCGTTTTAGCAGGGTTATTGGTGTTTTTTGACGGTTTTTCACTGTTTTTAAGCGTTTTAGCAGGGTTATTGGTGTTTTTTGACGGTTTTTCATTGTTTTTAAGCGTTTTAGCAGGGTTATTGGTGTTTTTTGACGGTTTTCCACTGTTTTTAAGCGTTTTAGCAGGGTTATTGGTGTTTTTTGACGGGTTTTCACTGTTTTTAAGCGTTTTAGCAGGGTTATTGGTGTTTTTTGACGGTTTTTCATTGTTTTTAAGCGTTTTAGCAGGGTTATTGGTGTTTTTGGACGGGTTTTCACTGTTTTTAAGCGTTTTAGCAGGGTTATTGGTGTTTTTTGACGGGTTTTCACTGTTTTTAAGCGTTTTAGCAGGGTTATTGGTGTTTTTTGACGGTTTTTCACTGTTTTTAAGCGTTTTAGCAGGGTTATTGGTGTTTTTTGACGGTTTTTCATTGTTTTTAAGCGTTTTAGCAGGGTTATTGGTGTTTTTTGACGGTTTTCCACTGTTTTTAAGCGTTTTAGCAGGGTTATTGGTGTTTTTTGACGGGTTTTCACTGTTTTTAAGCGTTTTAGCAGGGTTATTGGTGTTTTTTGACGGTTTTTCATTGTTTTTAAGCGTTTTAGCAGGGTTATTGGTGTTTTTGGACGGGTTTTCACTGTTTTTAAGCGTTTTAGCAGGGTTATTGGTGTTTTTTGACGGTTTTTCATTGTTTTTAAGCGTTTTAGCAGGGTTATTGGTGTATTTGGACGGGTTTTCACTGTTTTTAAGCGTTTTAGCAGGGTTATTGGTGTTTTTTGACGGTTTTTCACTGTTTTTAAGCGTTTTAGCAGGGTTATTGGTGTTTTTTGACGGTTTTTCACTGTTTTTAAGCGTTTTAGCAGGGTTATTGGTGTTTTTTGACGGTTTTTCACTGTTTTTAAGCGTTTTAGCAGGGTTATTGGTGTTTTTTGACGGTTTTTCACTGTTTTTAAGCGTTTTAGCAGGGTTATTGGTGTTTTTTGACGGTTTTTCACTGTTTTTAAGCGTTTTAGCAGGGTTATTGGTGTTTTTTGACGGTTTTTCACTGTTTTTAAGCGTTTTAGCAGGGTTATTGGTGTTTTTTGACGGTTTTTCATTGTTTTTAAGCGTTTTAGCAGGGTTATTGGTGTTTTTGGACGGGTTTTCACTGTTTTTAAGCGTTTTAGCAGGGTTATTGGTGTTTTTTGACGGTTTTTCACTGTTTTTAAGCGTTTTAGCAGGGTTATTGGTGTTTTTTGACGGTTTTTCACTGTTTTTAAGCGTTTTAGCAGGGTTATTGGTGTTTTTCGACGGTTTTTCACTGTTTTTAAGCGTTTTATCAGGGTTATTGGTGTTTTTTGACGGTTTTACACTGTTTTTAAGCGTTTTAGCAGGGTTATTGGTGTTTTTTGACGGTTTTTCACTGTTTTTAAGCGTTTTAGCAGGGTTATTGGTGTTTTTTGACGGTTTTTCACTGTTTTTAAGCGTTTTAGCATGGTTATTGGTGTTTTTTGACGGTTTTTCACTGTTTTTAAGCGTTTTATCAGGGTTATTGGTGTTTTTTGACGGTTTTACACTGTTTTTAAGCGTTTTAGCAGGGTTATTGGTGTTTTTTGACGGTTTTTCACTGTTTTTAAGCGTTTTAGCAGGGTTATTGGTGTTTTTTGACGGTTTTTCACTGTTTTTAAGCGTTTTAGCAGGGTTATTGGTGTTTTTTGACGGTTTTTCATTGTTTTTAAGCGTTTTAGCAGGGTTATTGGTGTATTTGGACGGGTTTTCACTGTTTTTAAGCGTTTTAGCAGGGTTATTGGTGTTTTTTGACGGTTTTTCACTGTTTTTAAGCGTTTTAGCAGGGTTATTGGTGTTTTTTGACGGTTTTTCACTGTTTTTAAGCGTTTTAGCAGGGTTATTGGTGTTTTTTGACGGTTTTTCACTGTTTTTAAGCGTTTTAGCAGGGTTATTGGTGTTTTTTGACGGTTTTTCACTGTTTTTAAGCGTTTTAGCAGGGTTATTGGTGTTTTTTGACGGTTTTTCACTGTTTTTAAGCGTTTTAGCAGGGTTATTGGTGTTTTTTGACGGTTTTTCACTGTTTTTAAGCGTTTTAGCAGGGTTATTGGTGTTTTTTGACGGTTTTTCATTGTTTTTAAGCGTTTTAGCAGGGTTATTGGTGTTTTTGGACGGGTTTTCACTGTTTTTAAGCGTTTTAGCAGGGTTATTGGTGTTTTTTGACGGTTTTTCACTGTTTTTAAGCGTTTTAGCAGGGTTATTGGTGTTTTTTGACGGTTTTTCACTGTTTTTAAGCGTTTTAGCAGGGTTATTGGTGTTTTTTGACGGTTTTTCACTGTTTTTAAGCGTTTTAGCAGGGTTATTGGTGTTTTTCGACGGTTTTTCACTGTTTTTAAGCGTTTTATCAGGGTTATTGGTGTTTTTTGACGGTTTTACACTGTTTTTAAGCGTTTTAGCAGGGTTATTGGTGTTTTTTGACGGTTTTTCACTGTTTTTAAGCGTTTTAGCAGGGTTATTGGTGTTTTTTGACGGTTTTTCACTGTTTTTAAGCGTTTTAGCATGGTTATTGGTGTTTTTTTGACGGTTTTTCACTGTTTTTAAGCGTTTTAGCAGGGTTATTGGTGTTTTTTGACGGCTTTTCACTGTTTTTAAGCGTTTTAGCAGGGTTATTGGTGTTTTTTGACGGTTTTTCATTGTTTTTAAGCGTTTTAGCAGGGTTATTGGTGTTTTTTGACGGTTTTTCACTGTTTTTAGGCGTTTTAGCAGGGTTATTGGTGTTTTTTGACGGGTTTTCACTGTTTTTAAGCGTTTTAGCAGGGTTATTGGTGTTTTTTGACGGTTTTTCACTGTTTTTAAGCGTTTTAGCAGGGTTATTGTTGTTTTTTGACGGTTTTTCACTGTTTTCAAGCCTTTTAGCAGAGTTATTGGTGTTTTTTGACGGTTTTTCACTGTTTTTAAGCGTTTTAGCAGGGTTATTAGTGTTTTTTGACGGTTTTTCACTGTTTTTAAGCGTTTTAGAAGGGTTATTGGTGTTTTTTGACGGTTTTTCACTGTTTTTAAGCGTTTTAGCAGGGTTATTAGTGTTTTTTGACGGTTTTTCACTGTTTTTAAGCGTTTTAGCAGGGTTATTGGTGTTTTTTGACGGTTTTTCACTGTTTTTAAGCGTTTTAGCAGGGTTATTGGTGTTTTTTGACGATTTTTCACTGTTTTTAAGCGTTTTAGAAGGGTTATTGGTGTTTTTCGACGGTTTTTCACTGTTTTTAAGCGTTTTAGCAGGGTTATCGGTGTTTTTGGACGGGTTTTCACTGTTTTTAAGCGTTTTAGCAGGGTTATTGGTGTTTTTTGACGGTTTTTCATTGTTTTTAAGCGTTTTAGCAGGGTTATTGGTGTATTTGGACGGGTTTTCACTGTTTTTAAGCGTTTTAGCAGGGTTATTGGTGTTTTTTGACGGTTTTTCACTGTTTTTAAGCGTTTTAGCAGGGTTATTGGTGTTTTTTGACGGTTTTTCACTGTTTTTAAGCGTTTTAGCAGGGTTATTGGTGTTTTTTGACGGTTTTTCACTGTTTTTAAGCGTTTTAGCAGGGTTATTGGTGTTTTTTGACGGTTTTTCACTGTTTTTAAGCGTTTTAGCAGGGTTATTGGTGTTTTTTGACGGTTTTTCACTGTTTTTAAGCGTTTTAGCAGGGTTATTGGTGTTTTTTGACGGTTTTTCACTGTTTTTAAGCGTTTTAGCAGGGTTATTGGTGTTTTTTGACGGTTTTTCATTGTTTTTAAGCGTTTTAGCAGGGTTATTGGTGTTTTTGGACGGGTTTTCACTGTTTTTAAGCGTTTTAGCAGGGTTATTGGTGTTTTTTGACGGTTTTTCACTGTTTTTAAGCGTTTTAGCAGGGTTATTGGTGTTTTTTGACGGTTTTTCACTGTTTTTAAGCGTTTTAGCAGGGTTATTGGTGTTTTTCGACGGTTTTTCACTGTTTTTAAGCGTTTTATCAGGGTTATTGGTGTTTTTTGACGGTTTTACACTGTTTTTAAGCGTTTTAGCAGGGTTATTGGTGTTTTTTGACGGTTTTTCACTGTTTTTAAGCGTTTTAGCAGGGTTATTGGTGTTTTTTGACGGTTTTTCACTGTTTTTAAGCGTTTTAGCATGGTTATTGGTGTTTTTTGACGGTTTTTCACTGTTTTTAAGCGTTTTATCAGGGTTATTGGTGTTTTTTGACGGTTTTACACTGTTTTTAAGCGTTTTAGCAGGGTTATTGGTGTTTTTTGACGGTTTTTCACTGTTTTTAAGCGTTTTAGCAGGGTTATTGGTGTTTTTTGACGGTTTTTCACTGTTTTTAAGCGTTTTAGCAGGGTTATTGGTGTTTTTTGACGGTTTTTCATTGTTTTTAAGCGTTTTAGCAGGGTTATTGGTGTATTTGGACGGGTTTTCACTGTTTTTAAGCGTTTTAGCAGGGTTATTGGTGTTTTTTGACGGTTTTTCACTGTTTTTAAGCGTTTTAGCAGGGTTATTGGTGTTTTTTGACGGTTTTTCACTGTTTTTAAGCGTTTTAGCAGGGTTATTGGTGTTTTTTGACGGTTTTTCACTGTTTTTAAGCGTTTTAGCAGGGTTATTGGTGTTTTTTGACGGTTTTTCACTGTTTTTAAGCGTTTTAGCAGGGTTATTGGTGTTTTTTGACGGTTTTTCACTGTTTTTAAGCGTTTTAGCAGGGTTATTGGTGTTTTTTGACGGTTTTTCACTGTTTTTAAGCGTTTTAGCAGGGTTATTGGTGTTTTTTGACGGTTTTTCATTGTTTTTAAGCGTTTTAGCAGGGTTATTGGTGTTTTTGGACGGGTTTTCACTGTTTTTAAGCGTTTTAGCAGGGTTATTGGTGTTTTTTGACGGTTTTTCACTGTTTTTAAGCGTTTTAGCAGGGTTATTGGTGTTTTTTGACGGTTTTTCACTGTTTTTAAGCGTTTTAGCAGGGTTATTGGTGTTTTTTGACGGTTTTTCACTGTTTTTAAGCGTTTTAGCAGGGTTATTGGTGTTTTTCGACGGTTTTTCACTGTTTTTAAGCGTTTTATCAGGGTTATTGGTGTTTTTTGACGGTTTTACACTGTTTTTAAGCGTTTTAGCAGGGTTATTGGTGTTTTTTGACGGTTTTTCACTGTTTTTAAGCGTTTTAGCAGGGTTATTGGTGTTTTTTGACGGTTTTTCACTGTTTTTAAGCGTTTTAGCATGGTTATTGGTGTTTTTTTGACGGTTTTTCACTGTTTTTAAGCGTTTTAGCAGGGTTATTGGTGTTTTTTGACGGCTTTTCACTGTTTTTAAGCGTTTTAGCAGGGTTATTGGTGTTTTTTGACGGTTTTTCATTGTTTTTAAGCGTTTTAGCAGGGTTATTGGTGTTTTTTGACGGTTTTTCACTGTTTTTAGGCGTTTTAGCAGGGTTATTGGTGTTTTTTGACGGGTTTTCACTGTTTTTAAGCGTTTTAGCAGGGTTATTGGTGTTTTTTGACGGTTTTTCACTGTTTTTAAGCGTTTTAGCAGGGTTATTGTTGTTTTTTGACGGTTTTTCACTGTTTTCAAGCCTTTTAGCAGAGTTATTGGTGTTTTTTGACGGTTTTTCACTGTTTTTAAGCGTTTTAGCAGGGTTATTAGTGTTTTTTGACGGTTTTTCACTGTTTTTAAGCGTTTTAGAAGGGTTATTGGTGTTTTTTGACGGTTTTTCACTGTTTTTAAGCGTTTTAGCAGGGTTATTAGTGTTTTTTGACGGTTTTTCACTGTTTTTAAGCGTTTTAGCAGGGTTATTGGTGTTTTTTGACGGTTTTTCACTGTTTTTAAGCGTTTTAGCAGGGTTATTGGTGTTTTTTGACGATTTTTCACTGTTTTTAAGCGTTTTAGAAGGGTTATTGGTGTTTTTCGACGGTTTTTCACTGTTTTTAAGCGTTTTAGCAGGGTTATCGGTGTTTTTTGACGGTTTTTCACTGTTTTTAAGCGTTTTAGCAGGGTTATTGGTGTTTTTTGACGGGTTTTCACTGTTTTTAAGCGTTTTAGAAGGGTTATTGGTGTTTTTTGACGGTTTTTCACTGTTTTTAAGCGTTTTAGCAGGGTTATTGGTGTTTTTTGACGGTTTTTCATTGTTTTTAAGCGTTTCAGCAGGGTTATTGGTGTTTTTTGACGGTTTTTCACTGTTTTTAAGCGTTTTAGCAGGGTTATTGGTGTTTTTTGACGGTTTTTCACTGTTTTTAAGCGTTTTAGCAGGGTTATTGGTGTTTTTTGACGGTTTTTCATTGTTTTTAAGCGTTTTAGCAGGGTTATTGGTGTTTTTGGACGGGTTTTCACTGTTTTTAAGCGTTTTAGCAGGGTTATTGGTGTTTTTTGACGGTTTTTCACTGTTTTTAAGCGTTTTAGCAGGGTTATTAGTGTTTTTTGACGGTTTTTCACTGTTTTTAAGCGTTTTAGCAGGGTTATTGGTGTTTTTTGACGGTTTTTCACTGTTTTTAAGCGTTTTAGAAGGGTTATTGGTGTTTTTTGACGGTTTTTCACTGTTTTTAAGCGTTTTAGCAGGGTTATTGGTGTTTTTTTACGGTTTTTCACTGTTTTTGAGCGTTTTAGCAGGGTTATTGGTGTTTTTTGACGGTTTTTCACTGTTTTTAAGCGTTTTAGCAGGGTTATTGGTGTTTTTTGACGGTTTTTCACTGTTTTTAAGCGTTTTAGCAGGGTTATTGGTGTTTTTTGACGGTTTTTCACTGTTTTTAAGCGTTTTAGCAGGGTTATTGGTGTTTTTTGACGGTTTTTCACTGTTTTTAAGCGTTTCAGCAGAGTTATTGGTGTTTTTTGACGGTTTTTCACTGTTTTTAAGCGTTTTAGCAGGGTTATTGGTGTTTTTTGACGGGTTTTCACTGTTTTTAAGCGTTTTAGCAGGGTTATTGGTGTTTTTTGACGGTTTTTCACTGTTTTTAAGCGTTTTAGCAGGGTTATTGGTGTTTTTTGACGGTTTTTCATTGTTTTTAAGCGTTTTAGCAGGGTTATTGGTGTTTTTTGACGGTTTTCCACTGTTTTTAAGCGTTTTAGCAGGGTTATTGGTGTTTTTTGACGGGTTTTCACTGTTTTTAAGCGTTTTAGCAGGGTTATTGGTGTTTTTTGACGGTTTTTCATTGTTTTTAAGCGTTTTAGCAGGGTTATTGGTGTTTTTGGACGGGTTTTCACTGTTTTTAAGCGTTTTAGCAGGGTTATTGGTGTTTTTTGACGGGTTTTCACTGTTTTTAAGCGTTTTAGCAGGGTTATTGGTGTTTTTTGACGGTTTTTCACTGTTTTTAAGCGTTTTAGCAGGGTTATTGGTGTTTTTTGACGGTTTTTCATTGTTTTTAAGCGTTTTAGCAGGGTTATTGGTGTTTTTTGACGGTTTTCCACTGTTTTTAAGCGTTTTAGCAGGGTTATTGGTGTTTTTTGACGGGTTTTCACTGTTTTTAAGCGTTTTAGCAGGGTTATTGGTGTTTTTGACGGTTTTCACTGTTTTTAAGCGTTTTAGCAGGGTTATTGGTGTTTTTGACGGTTTTTCACTGTTTTTAAGCGTTTTAGCAGGGTTATTGGTGTTTTTTGACGGTTTTTCACTGTTTTTAAGCGTTTTAGCAGGGTTATTGGTGTTTTTTGACGGGTTTTCACTGTTTTTAAGCGTTTTAGCAGGGTTATTGGTGTTTTTTGACGGTTTTTCACTGTTTTTAAGCGTTTTAGCAGGGTTATTGGTGTTTTTGACGGTTTTTCACTGTTTTTAAGCGTTTTAGCAGGGTTATTGGTGTTTTTTGACGGTTTTTCACTGTTTTTAAGCGTTTTAGCAGGGTTATTGGTGTTTTTTGACGGTTTTTCACTGTTTTTAAGCGTTTTAGCAGGGTTATTGGTGTTTTTTGACGGTTTTCACTGTTTTTAAGCGTTTTAGCAGGGTTATTGGTGTTTTTTGACGGTTTTTCACTGTTTTTAAGCGTTTTAGCAGGGTTATTGGTGTTTTTGACGGTTTTTCATTGTTTTTAAGCGTTTTAGCAGGGTTATTGGTGTTTTTGACGGGTTTTTCACTGTTTTTAAGCGTTTTAGCAGGGTTATTGGTGTTTTTTGACGGTTTTTCACTGTTTTAAGCGTTTAGCAGGGTTATTGGTGTTTTTTGACGGTTTTTCACTGTTTTTAAGCGTTTTAGCAGGGTTATTGGTGTTTTTTGACGGTTTTCACTGTTTTTAAGCGTTTTAGCAGGGTTATTGGTGTTTTTTGACGGTTTTCACTGTTTTTAAGCGTTTTAGCAGGGTTATTGGTGTTTTTGACGGTTTTTCACTGTTTTTAAGCGTTTTAGCAGGGTTATTGGTGTTTTTGACGGTTTTTCACTGTTTTTAAGCGTTTTAGCAGGGTTATTGGTGTTTTTTGACGGTTTTTCACTGTTTTTAAGCGTTTTAGCAGGGTTATTGGTGTTTTTTGACGGTTTTTCACTGTTTTTAAGCGTTTTAGCAGGGTTATTGGTGTTTTTTGACGGTTTTTCACTGTTTTTAAGCGTTTTAGCAGGGTTATTGGTTTTTTGACGGTTTTTCACTGTTTTTAAGCGTTTTAGCAGGGTTATTGGTGTTTTTTGACGGTTTTTCACTGTTTTTAGCGTTTTAGCAGGGTTATTGGTGTTTTTTGACGGGTTTTCACTGTTTTTAAGCGTTTTAGCAGGGTTATTGGTGTTTTTTGACGGTTTTTCACTGTTTTTAAGCGTT